>NC_047120.1:49864383-49966883 GCF_902500255.1 Thalassophryne amazonica | reverse complement strand
GAGAAATGAACATTCAATACACAAGCAACAGCTCTGGTTGACATTCCTGCTGTCAGCATGCCAATTGCACGCTCCCTCAAATCTTGCGACATCTGTGGCATTGTGCTGTGTGATAAAACTGCACCTTTCAGAGTGGCCTTTTATTGTGGGCAGTCTAAGGCACACCTGTGCACTAATCATGGTGTCTAATCAGCATCTTGATATGGCACACCTGTGAGGTGGGATGGATTATCTCAGCAAAGGAGAAGTGCTCACTATCACAGATTTAGACTGGTTTGTGAACAATATTTGAGGGAAATGGTGATATTGTGTATGTGGAAAAAGTTTTAGATCTTTGAGTTCATCTCATACAAAATGGGAGCAAAACCAAAAGTGTTGCGTTTATATTTTTGTTGAGTGTAATTACTAGTTTCCTTCCACATAAATAAAGCTATTTGAAAAAAAAAAAAAAAGTAGCTTGTTTTTCTCCCATTTAGAGACAAATTGCAATTGCTTCACCAATTTAAAAATGTATCACTTTCTGTTAATGACTTCGGTACGGCCACTTTTCCTTTTATTTATTTATTTTTCCCAATGAACATAAACTAAACTGTGTCATCAGCGTCCACGTATCAAATGAGTTCAGCAGGACAAACATGGAGGATCATTAACAGTGGACCCGAAACTCAACCTTGCGGTATGCCACTTGTATTACTTATATGTTTGAGTTGAAACTGTGAAATCATGCTACAGTGGCATCCTAATATGTCACCATATATATTTATATACTTATTTGAAATTAAAATTGTACAATTGTGCTTATTTAAGGGCAGTGATTAGGATATTTAGGGCAGTGATTGTAAATACTGGGGTCACATGCCCTAAATGGGCCACTAGTATTCACAATCACTGCCCTAAATATTTATAGCCACTTTTAAACTATACTTTATTCATATATATATATATATATATATATATATATATATATATATATATATATATATATATATATATATATATATATATATATATAATTTTTTATCATATATCATTTTAATGGCATGTCTTGTTTTTTTGTGGTATACAGTAGCTCTGCGGAAGTACCCCCCAGTTTCACTGTAACCCCCCCCCCCCGTACAATGACAATAAAGACTTTTCTATTCTATTCTAAAATTAAGTTGTAGAAGAACATTCGTGATATGACACAATTTTATAAAATATTTTGAAAAGAGATGAGTGACCAAATGCAAAATAGGGTACAAATGGTCGTGACCTTCATTAGCATCCTAGTTAATCCAAGCATGCTTCAACATCAGTGACTGAACATGTTTATCTTGAGTTCCCAGAGGATATTGTGAAAATGATAACAGAAAGAAACATGGATGGGTGGCTTTATAGACAGATGCTGGAGGGCGCAACCCTCCTCAAGTTTTGTTTGGACTGAGAGGGAAAAAACATACAAATAATAATAATAAAATTGCCTGTGTACATTCCAACAACAACAACAACAAAAAATCAATTGTTTGTCCGAACTAGACTGACATGAGAAAGAAAATACACGCACGGAATTAAGCATACTGACTCACATAAGATGATGTGTTTTTATACAATATGTCATTTTTAATGGGTACAGAAATATACTCTAAACACAAATGGTGCTAAAAAGCACAAAATATGGTGCTTTTGCACCGAATCATAGCAGACTCACCTTGGTGCCATTTGTTTTTTGAGAGGACAACATGAAACTGTGTGTTTGAGGTTAAGTTTAGGAAAGTGTTGGTGACACATTTTGGTTATCTGAGGACGAGAGGATCCGAGTTTTTGACCGCGTGCGTTTGTGTGAAATGTTTAATTCATTTTGCAGACCAGCCAAGGACAAGAGGCGAGATTTTGGTCCCTGTTGGTTGGGGTTCTTGTGCGTGTGTTTAAACTAGCTAATTGTCGGGGAAAGGATAGAGTTAGAGCGGATGAGTGAGCCAGAGCTGTCAGACGGGCAGATTTAATGGCTATTGCACAACAAATAAACATGAGCATGTTTCAGCTTTCGCCTGTCACAGAAATAACTAACAACCACAGAGGTTCTGTAACGATACAGGGTCAACAGAGACACACTGGAACCTTTTTCCTCAGCTGAATCAGTTCTAGATGCCTGCCCGCATGAATTGCCTCACCACCATTGTTACTTTCCACTAGTTGTCTTCCTTGGTGGCTACGATTCAGGACAAAAAGGCGGTTCCATAGTGTGGTGGATGCAGCGAAACATGGCGCTAGTGGTGACAGGACAGAATCCCAATGGAAATAATCCCAATTTCTTATAACAAAAGTGGACAAAATCCCAGTCTCATGAATAAATATAAATATAAAATATAATAGGGTTGGGGTTAGTGTACTGCATTAATGTAGGGTTATGGTTAAGGTTCAACTGAGATGGGATTTTGGAATGAGACTGGAATTTTGTCCATTTTTGTAATAAGGAGTTGGGATTCTGTCCACTGGGATATTGTCTGTTAGGATTTTGTCCGCTGGGATTTTGTCCATTTTTGTAATAATGAGTTGGGATTCTGTCCACTGGGATATTGTCTGTTAGGATTTTGTCCGCTGGGATTTTGTCCATTTTTGTAATAAGGAGTTGGGATTCTGTCCACTGGGATATTGTCTGTTAGGATTTTGTCTGCTGGGATTTTGTCCATTTTTGTAATAAGGAGTTGGGATTCTGTCCACTGGGATATTGTCTGTTAGGATTTTGTCCGCTGGGATTTTGTCCATTTTGTAATAAGGAGTTGGGATTCTGTCCACTGGGATATTGTTATGTGTCGACGCGGGTTGAGGAGCGGACCTGCGTCAATCAGGAACCAGCGCTAAAAATAACCAGAAAGCGGTTCCAAACAGAAACTATTTATTATACACCTGTGCTTAAAAGTGTAAAAACATAAAAACAACGTCCCTCTGGTGGAGTGATCCGCGGCTCGCTCTCCAGCGCCCGCAAGGATTAAAGCCGGCGCTCCTGGACTTCCTACCACCGCCAAACACCCCCCAGGTGGACACGACAAACTGATTCTCTGTGAAGCAAAGAAACGGTGAGGTAAGTCAACAGATACAACTATATCTTCCAATAAACACACGCTGTCAGCAACACACTCAGGTCAGTGTCCTTTTTTACTTTATGCAAATGAGCAGCTTCTCACAACAAGTGGAGGATCACTTATCCTTCACGCCACAGCAGTGAGAAGCAAACTGCGCAATTCTCTTCACAATTCCAGTATACTGTGTAACAAAACACCAAGTTACTATCAATAATTACTCAAACACTGAATTACCTTTCGTGTGTGCTGACAGCATGTATCCTCACCCCTCCCTGCTTCACGGGCTCGATGTGTCAAAACCCAGGCGCGGTCCTCAGCGTCTCACAAACGAACGTCACAAGGTCGAGTTCCCGGCAGTTCTGCTTGAATCACACATGACTTAAATGCAGAACGCCATCCAATTATCTGCTTCAGCTGCAAGTCGTCCAGGTTGCACATGAGCACCAATCACAGGTGCTTTCCATGATGTTGATGAGGGTGAAGACTCTTCAGCCAGCACCTTCTTCACAGACAAATCAGCCCTCATGCCACCTGGAGAGCAAAGAAAAGAAAAGAACACCAAAACATCCAGCTACGCCCCCCCCAACACACAACAGGATATTGTCTGTTAGGATTTTGTCCGCTGGGATTTTGTCCATTTTTGTAATAAGGAGTTGGGATTCTGTCCACTGGGATATTGTCTGTTAGGATTTTGTCCGCTGGGATTTTGTCCATTTTGTAATAAGGAGTTGGGATTCTGTCCACTGGGATATTGTCTGTTAGGATTTTGTCCGCTGGGATTTTGTCCATTTTTGTAATAAGGAGTTGGGATTCTGTCCACTGGGATATTGTCTGTTAGGATTTTGTCCGCTGGGATTTTGTCCATTTTGTAATAAGGAGTTGGGATTCTGTCCACTGGGATATTGGCTGTTGGGATTTTGTCTATTTTTGTAATAAGGAGTTGGGATTCTGTCCACTGGGATATTGTCTGTTGGAATTTTGTCCGCTGGGATTTTGTCCATTTTTGTAATAAGGAGTTGGGATTCTGTCCACTGGGATATTGTCTGTTAGGATTTTGTCCGCTGGGATTTTGTCCATTTTTGTAATAAGGAGTTGGGATTCTGTCCACTGGGATATTGTCTGTTAGGATTTTGTCCGCTGGGATTTTGTCCATTTTTGTAATAAGGAGTTGGGATTCTGTCCACTGGGATATTGTCTGTTAGGATTTTGTCCGCTGGGATTTTGTCCATTTTGTAATAAGGAGTTGGGATTCTGTCCACTGGGATATTGTCTGTTAGGATTTTGTCCGCTGGGATTTTGTCCATTTTTGTAATAAGGAGTTGGGATTCTGTCCACTGGGATATTGTCTGTTAGGATTTTGTCCGCTGGGATTTGTCCATTTTGTAATAAGGAGTTGGGATTCTGTCCACTGGGATATTGTCTGTTAGGATTTTGTCCGCTGGGATTTTGTCCATTTTTGTAATAAGGAGTTGGGATTCTGTCCACTGGGATATTGTCTGTTAGGATTTTGTCCGCTGGGATTTTGTCCATTTTGTAATAAGGAGTTGGGATTCTGTCCACTGGGATATTGTCTGTTGGGATTTGTCTATTTTTGTAATAAGGAGTTGGGATTCTGTCCACTGGGATATTGTCTGTTGGGATTTTGTCCACTGGGATTTTGTCCATTTTGTAATAAGGAGTTGGGATTCTGTCCACTGGGATATTGTCTGTTGAGATTTTGTCCGCTGGAATTTTGTCCATTTTGTAATAAGGAGTTGGGATTCTGTCCACTGGGATATTGTCTGTTAGGATTTTGTCTGCTGGAATTTTGTCCATTTTTGTAATAAGGAGTTGCTATTCTGTCCACTGGGATACTGTCTGTTGGGATTTTGTCCACTGGGATTTTGTCCATTTTTGTAATAAGGAGTTGGGATTCTGTCCACTGGGATATTGTCTGTTGGGATTTTGTCCACTGGGATTTTGTCCATTTGTAATAAGGAGTTGGGATTCTGTCCACTGGGATATTGTCTGTTAGGATTTTGTCCGCTGGGATTTTGTCCATTTTTGTAATAAGGAGTTTGGATTCTGTCCACTGGGATATTGTCTGTTAGGATTTTGTCCGCTGGGATTTTGTCCATTTTGTAATAAGGAGTTGGGATTCTGTCCACTGGGATATTGTCTGTTAGGATTTTGTCCGCTGGGATTTTGTCCATTTTTGTAATAAGGAGTTGGGATTCTGTCCACTGGGATATTGTCTGTTAGGATTTTGTCCGCTGGGATTTTGTCCATTTTGTAATAAGGAGTTGGGATTCTGTCCACTGGGATATTGTCTGTTGGGATTTTGTCTATTTTTGTAATAAGGAGTTGGGATTCTGTCCACTGGGATATTGTCTGTTGGGATTTTGTCCACTGGGATTTTGTCCATTTTGTAATAAGGAGTTGGGATTCTGTCCACTGGGATATTGTCTGTTGAGATTTTGTCCGCTGGAATTTTGTCCATTTTGTAATAAGGAGTTGGGATTCTGTCCACTGGGATATTGTCTGTTAGGATTTTGTCTGCTGGAATTTTGTCCATTTTTGTAATAAGGAGTTGCTATTCTGTCCACTGGGATACTGTCTGTTGGGATTTTGTCCACTGGGATTTTGTCCATTTTTGTAATAAGGAGTTGGGATTCTGTCCACTGGGATATTGTCTGTTGGGATTTTGTCCACTGGGATTTTGTCCATTTTGTAATAAGGAGTTGGGATTCTGTCCACTGGGATATTGTCTGTTAGGATTTTGTCCGCTGGGATTTTGTCCATTTTTGTAATAAGGAGTTGGGATTCTGTCCACTGGGATATTGTCCGCTGGGATTTTGTCCATTTTGTAATAAGGAGTTGGGATTCTGTCCACTGGGATACTGTCTGTTGGGATTTTGTCATGGATCCAACGCCAGTGCATGCTCCCACACCTGACATGAATCTGGTGCTATGACACTTGTTTCTGTGGATACTGGACCAGGTCTTGGAGTAAGCAATGGTGCTATACATCACCACCACATCAAAACCATCCTGGGTCCTGGATGACAACTACCCATGCAGGAAATCGGTCCATTGTCATGTACCAAAAGTAGCGATCTATTTGCCACAGCCAAGTGAAGCATAGGCATTTGTTGTTGTTGTTGTTGTTGGGATTAAAATTACTCAGTTTTCTGTGTAGAGCAGAGACACCATGCGCATGCTGGATGACATGCGTGTCAATATTTACGTGTAACACTTCAGGGAAAAAAAACATTTACGGTACGTATTTAATTAAAAGTTAAAAAAATCTTTCTGTCTAACATCTTTCTGTGTAAATATCTCATATTACAAAGTAGAGACCCACGGCTTATAGACAAGTGCGGCCTATTTAGGTACAATTTCTTTTTTCTTTTTAAAATTGCTGGGTGAGGCTAATATTCAGGTGCACTCTATAGTCTGGAAATTACGGTATATAGTGCGAAATCACAACAAAGTTGCCTCAAGGCGCTTCACACAAGTAAGGTCTAACCTTACCAACCCCCAGAGCAAGCACACAGGTGACAGCAGTAAGGAAAAACTCCCTCTGGTGATTTGAGGAAGAAACCTCAAACAGATATCATAGCTGATGTTCTCTCATGATGCAAGTGATATTTTTCATCTGAGCCTGTGTTTTAACATAAAGTCATTCCAGCGATACCCAAGGATCCTCTGAAGAGGCATAGTACCAAAGACACCCAGCCATCTCCTTAGGTCAGTAGTTTGTGTCCAAGTCTTACAATCATACAGTAAAACTGGAAGCACCAGGATCCAAAATGCTTAAAATGTCATTTTCACGCAAAGATGTTGGTATCGCGAAACACCTCTGTGCAGCAACTTCATGACTCTTTAGTCTTATCTCAGGCCTCTGTTGATCTCAAAGGCCGAGAACCCAGAGCCATGAATGTCACTATCGAGGTGCTGAGGTGAATGTCTGAATGTCTCTTCAAGTTCAACCCTTTCTTCGCATACAGATCAACTTCTGATGGCCAAGTCCAAGAAGTAATTGAAAGCCTGGATCTCAGACTTGATCCAGGACAATCTTCTTCGTCTTTCGGCTGTTCCCGTTAGGGGTCGTCACAGCAGATCAATCGTTTCCATCTCACCCTGTCCTCTGTATCTTCCTCTGTCACACTAACCACCTGCATGTCCTCTCTCAGCACATCCATAAACCGCCTCTTTGGTCTCCCTCTTCTCCTCCTGCCTGGTGGCTCCATCCTCAGCATCCTTCTCCCTATATACCCTAGGTCCCTCCTCTGCACATGTCCAAACCATCTCAATCTCGCCTCTCTGACTTTGTCTCCAAACCGTCCCACCTGAGCTGTCCCTCTGATATGTTCATTCCTAATCTTGTCCATTCTTGTCACTCCCAAAGAGAATCTCAACATCTTCAGCTCTCTCACCTCCAGCTCTGCCTCCTGTCTTTTTGTTAGTGCCACTGTCTCTAAACCATACAACATAGCTGGTCTCACTACTGTTTTGTAAACTTTCCCCTTCACTCTTGCTGATATTCTTCGGTCACATATCACTCCTGCCACCTTTCTCCACCCACTCCACCCTGCCTGCACTCTCTTCTTCACCTCTCTACCACACTCTCCATTACTTTGAACAGTTGACCCCAAATATTTAAACTCATCTACTTTCACCACTTCTACTCCTTGTAACTGCACTATTCCACTGGGCTCCCTCTCATTCACACACATGTAGTCAGTCTTGCTTCTACTGACTTTCATTCCCCTTCTCTCCAAGCATATCTCCACTTCTCCAGACTAGACTCAACTTGCTCTCTACTCTCACTACAGATCACAATGTCATCTGCAAACATCATAGTCCATGGGGACTCCTGTCTGATCTCATCCATCAACCTGTCCATCACCACTGCAAATAAGAAAGGACTCAGAGCTGATCCTTGGTGTAATCCCACCTCAACCTTGAATGAGTCTGTCATTCCAACTGCGCATCTCACCGCTGTCACACTATTCTTGTACATGTCCTGCACTACCCTAACATACTTCTCTGCCACTCCAGACTTCCTCATATAATACCACAGCTCTTCTCTTGGCACCCTATCATAAGCTTTTTCTAAGTCCACAAACACACAATGTAACTCTTTCTGTCCTTCTCTGTACTTTTCCAACAGTATTCTCAGAGCAAACATTGCATCTGTAGTGCTCTTTCTCAGCATGAAACCATATTGCTGCTCACCTGTTTTCTAAGCCTAGCTTCTGCTACTCTTTCCCATAACTTCATGCTGTGGCTGATCAGCTTTATGCCTCTGTAGTTACTGCAGCTCTGCACATCACCCTTGTTCTTGAAAATAGGAACCAGCACACTTCGTCTCCACTCCTCAGGCATGCTCTCACTTTCCAAGATTTTATTAAACAATCTGGTTAGAAACTCTACTGCCATCTCTCCTAGACATTTCCATGCCTCCACTGGAATGTCATCTGGACTGACTGCCTTTCCACTCTTCATCCTCTTCATAGCAGCCCTCACTTCTTCCTTGCTAATCTCTTGTACTTCCTGATTTACTCTCACCACATCATCCAGCCTTTTCTCTCGCTCATTTTCTTTATTCATCAACTCTTCAAAATATTCCCTCCACCTTCTCAGCACACACTCCTCACTTGTCAGCACATTACCATGTGCATCTTTTACCACCCTAACCTGCTGCACATCCTTTCCAGCTCTGTCCCTTTATCTGGCCAATCGGTACAAGTCCTTTTCTCCTTCCTTACTATTCAACTTCTTGTACAGCTCGCAATATGCCTTTTCCTTTGCTTTTGCCACTTCTCTTTTCGCCTTACGCCGCATCTCCTTGTACTCCTGTCTACTTTCTTCATCTCTCCGACTATCCCAAAACTTGTTCGCCAACCTCTTTCTCCTTATTCTTTCCTGGACCTCTTCATTCCACCACCAAGTCTCCTTGTCTTCCTTCCACTGTCCAGATGTCATACCCAGTACTGTCCTAGCTGTCTCCCTCACCACATCTGCAGTACTTTTCCAGTTGTCCAAAACTGCTTCCCCTCCAACCAGTGCTTCTCTCACTTTCTCGCTAAATTTCACACAACAGTCTTCCTCCTTCAGCTTCCACCATCTGATCCTTTGTTGAGCTCTCACTCTCTTCTTCTTCTTTACCTCTAAAGTCATCCTACAAACAACCATCCTGTGCTGTCTAGTGACACTCTCTCCTGCTACCACCTTACAGTCTGTGATTTCTTTTAGCTTGCATCTCCTATAAAGAATGTAGTCCACCTGTGTGCACCTTCCTCCACTCTTATATGTTACCCTGTGCTTCTCCCTTTTCTTAAAGTAGGTATTCACCACAGCCATTTCCATCCTTTTTGCAAAATCAACTACCATCTGTCCTTCCCCATTCCTATCCTTGATACCATATCTACCCATTACTTCCTCATCACCTCTGTTCCCTTCACCAACATGCCCATTGAAGTCTGCTCCTATCACCACTCTTTCATGCTTGGGCACACTCTCCACCACCTCATCTAACACACTCCAGAAATCTTCTTTCTCCTTCATCTCACAACCAACCTGTGGAGCATATGCACTGATGATATTCATCATCACCCCTTCAATTTCCAACTTCACACTCATCACCCTGTCAGACACTCGCTTAACCTCCAACACACTTTTAACATACTCTTCCTTTAAAATGACCCCAACACCATTTCTCTTCCTGTCCTCACCATGGTACAACAACTTGTACCCACCGCCGATGCTCCTGCTCTTACTTCCCTTCCACTTGGTCTCTTGCACACACAATATGTCTACCTTTCTCCTCTCCATCATATCAGCCAGCTCTCTCCCTTTACCAGTCATACTACCAACATTCAAAGTGCCCACTCTCATTTCCACCCTTCTAGTTTTCTTCTTCTCCCGCTGTTCGTGGCAGCGTTTTCCTCCTCTTCTTCGTCATCTTCGCCCAGCAGTAGCCCAATTTCCACCGGCACCCTGTTGGGCAATAGCACCGGTGGCGGACGTTGTTAATCCGGGCCGCGACTGATCCGGTATGGGAATTCGATTCGTTTGGTTTGGTTAGTTCGTTTGGCTTGTTTTATGCCGGATGCCCTTCCTGACGCAACCCTCCTCATTTATCCGGGCTTGGGACCGGCACTCAGAATGTACTGGCTGCACACCCCATGTGGCTGAGATGATCCAGGACAATCACAAACTGAATTTTCCTTCTTGAAACCTTGTTTTTTGGGTTACCGTCTGATAGGCTGCTAAGCCTGTGGTGAGGCGCTCGTCTGCCTTGTCAGTTTATTGCGATATCTCAAAAACTGATAACTGATAACAAAGGCGTAATATGGGTCATTGACATTGTTCGCGTCTAAATATCATATTTGTAGATTCATTCGTTTGGTAATTGTGGCCATTTTTATGCCAAAACAGCCTATTTGGGTATTTGGACCCAATTTCTCAAAAACTGTCCAATAACTTTTCTTTTAATTTAATAAGAGCACAATATTGGACATTGACATTGTTCCCATCACAAAATTATTTGTGTGGCTTTGTTCTTTTGGAAATGATGGTCATTTTTATACAATCACAAATGCACCATTCTTTAAAGCATAATTTTCCAGCTGCTTTTTCTGTCTTTCATCTTTCTTTTGCCATTTATCCATTGTTGTTCGCACAACCGAGCACGTACACAGCGATGTATGATGCTGTCACTACCAAAGCAAAAATGATGCTTATTAATCAAAGTCATTTGGTGTATGTACAGATGAATGGGTGTTAAAAATACATAAAACATGCCTCCGTCTGAGTGGTTGTGTGCGACTGCTCTGCGAAGAGTTCACGGCGAGGTCGGACGCTCTTTCCGACCCTACACATTTCTATACCTATTTAAAATTTAAATGCAACTCTAATTATCTCACTGATAATTAAACACATTCAAGCCGAGAGGAAGACTTACACAGAGGAGAACGCCGGCAAGTGCACGCGGGCATTGGTGCGTGCATTTGTACCCGTCTTGACGACACATAATGAAAAGGAGAGAAAAGCAAGAGGAAGCTTTTATGCATCACAGAATGAGATGATGGATGGATAATGAGCAACTTTATGTGTAGAAGAAATAAAACATTCAGAGAAAAACCTGTATCACGGCAACCCAGATATTAACACGTCAACTGCAACAAATGTCACTTTTTAAAATGACGATGCCTTTCTGTTTTTTTGGTATTCATCCACTTTTCTTCAGGTTGCCATATTTATTCCCTTTAAACTTCAGCTGATTTCAAAGTCCCCCCCCCCAAAAATGCAGGTTCTGATGGAAAACTTTAATTGAATATTGTTTATATGGTATGTACATAACTCCTGAGAGGGTACACATGGTGTATCAAGGCTCTTCCACTTATTAAAGAGTGATCATTGTCACAAGATAAATCACTTTATCCTCATTAATGTGTAAATACAGTGGGATAAAAAAGTATTTAGTCAGTCCCTGATTGTGCAAGCTCTCCTACTTAGAAAGATGAGAGAGGTCTGTAATTTTCATCATAGGTACACTTCAACTATGAGATGTTTCTGTGTAGGCTCTCAGTTGTCCAGGTGGTTTCCATAGTAGAGAAGCTTGAATGTTCAACTGGACTGGGTTGCTTGACTCTTGTAGAGAAGAATAAAACAGAAGCCAACAAAAGCTGGAGGTCAAAGCTGGAGCTGGAGACGCCAGAGAGAGAAATGGTTTGAGAGAGGGGTCAAGGAGGCATTCTTTGTGAAACGTTTGAAACCCAGCCTTAACCGGGGAGGGGTCTGAGACACACTTTATCCCTGTTTACAATGGGGTACTCAGGTCAAAGGAGTTTCAGTCTTTTGTTCATGGTAATGAGTCATTCACGTCATCAAGGGAGCCATCAGAAAGGCATCCATCCCATCATTAGAGGGACAGCTGTCCTGCCATTAGGTGTGCTAACTACAGCACAATAGTTGCTAATTAGAGCTATTGTTTAGTCACTAGCCTATAGCAGTCTGCCTCTCAGTATGAGGGGTCTGGTTAGGTTTAAAACTCCAGCTTTTGTTGGCTTCTGTTTTATTCTTCTCTACAAGAGTCAGACAGAAGTCAGACTTCCAGAGCAAGAATTTTAGCTGAGGAAGCTTCTGCGATTTGAAGCGAAACGTCCTTGCGTCAAGCAACCCAGTCCACTCGAAGATTCAAGCTTCTCTACTATTCAACTATGAGAGACAAACTGAGAAAAACAAAATCCAGGAAATCACATTGTAGGATTGTTAAAGAATTTATTTGCAAATTATGGTGGAAAATAAGTATTTGGTTACCCACAAACTCCAAACGCAACCATGGCCAAGACCAAAGAGCTGTCAAAGGACACCAGGAAGAGCATTGTAGACCTGCACCAGGCTGGGAAGAGTGAATCTACAATTGTCAAGCAGGTTGGTGTGAATAAATCAACTGTGGGAGCAAGTGTAAGAAAATGGATAGTTGAAAAAAAAAAATAGTGGCAGTGTCATGCTTTGGCGAGGGAGACATAAAGGAGTTACCCTAAAAATCTGCCTAAAATGAAGAAGAAAAAAAAAAACAAACTTGCTCTTCAGAAAGCCTTTTTCCAAATATATCCAGAAAAAGGGGATCCTATAATCAGGGTTATAATGTATTCCAAACAATATAATAATATTAAAATACACATGCACCAAACAACTCAGAAATGTAATCATTCTATCCATTGCCTTACTGTACCTATGTTGTAAGTTACAAATGTCTACATGTATTTTTAGTTACTTATCATGTTCACCAAAAACAAAATCACTTTATCCACATTCCTATCTACATATATACACCGAACAACAAAGTACAATGTTAAAACATAATCATATTATGTGTTATCAAGGAAAACATATATGCTGTAACAATATGTAAGTAACAAGTGTCTTGCATGTATTGCTAATACATACATACATGGAAGTATGCACTCATGTGCACACACACACTCACACATAATGTCCCACTTGTTGTGTTGTCCAGAGTATCAGGACAGTATGTGATAATCAGTACTGATATACTTGTTAATTGACAGAGTTAATTAGTTGAGTTAATTAATTTTTATTTGTTATATATTCATATATTTATATATTTTATTTGTTATATATTATATATATGTTATGTATTATAGTTGTTATACAGCAAGAGGCTGAATCAATTCAACTTTGCTGATGATCCAGGTGTATGGAAGTAAATCTGTGCCATCAGAGTTTGAATTTGAATTTCTAAAGTTGAATTTGTTTAGCATCAAAATATTCAGCCTCAAAAATTCAACCTAAAAAAAAAAAAAAAATGAAAATCAAATAAAATCAACCTAAAAAGAAAAAAATTCAACCTCAAAAATTCAACCTAAAAAAATTTTCAACCTCAAAAATTCAACCTAAAAAATAAATCAACCTCAAAAAATAGAAAAGCAGGGAGAAGCAATCGATCCTGTTCTCAATCGTCCAGTGTTCAGCCAATCAAGTTTTGCTCCATTGGTCATGTGATACCGAGACAAAATCAAAAGAAGAAGACATAAAAAATTCAGCCAATCACATTTTGCCCCATTGGTCATGTGACACAGACCAAATCGAAAGAAGAAGAAGAAGAAGAAGTAGTGATTGCTGAAGTTTGGAAGTTTGAGACAGGGATCGATTGCTGCTCCCTGCTTTTCTATTTTTTTGAGAATGATTTTTTTTTTTTAGGTTGAATTTTTGAGGTTAAAATTGTTTTAGGTTTTTTTTTTTAGGTTGAAGTATATATGAATATTTTGATGCTAAAAAAAACTTAAAAATTCAAATTCCAAACTCTGATGGCACAGATTTACTTCCATACAGGTGCAAATGTGGACTCAGTAGTTGATTTTTCCTTTTGTTCTTGACCACCATTCTGCTTCATGGTCATTCAGTTTACAGAACGCATCCTCGCCATCCATATATTCCCTAAATTGACTGACTTCCTCACAGACTGGTTGACTTCAACAAGTCCACATAGTTCACAGAACTCAATCTGCATTTTCTCTCGGCAGTCAAAGGGGAGAGGGAGATAAAATCTTTCCCCTTTCCCCTGCTTATTGAATGAAAATGGTTCCTGTGGTGTCAGGACGAGTGTGTTCCCATGACGACCATATGAGTTTTTGTTCCCGTGGTGATATGAAAGTCATTCAAGTTATTTGATTTCCCAGTGGACCAGAAAGACAGAATTTGTATTACAGACAGATGATACGGAGAAAAAAACGAGTGAAAAGGGTAGAGAGTGAGAAGCGGAGACGGAGCGCCGTGGAACAGACAGCGAGGCGACTGTTGGTGTGGCTGCAGGCTGAAAACACCAATTGGTTGAATAGTTTTTGGAATCAATAAAGGGATCCTTCCTGTAATAAATGTACATTTATTACCAACTGCTGCTGCAGCACCAGCCACAGAATCCTATAACTCCTTCAGAGTTGCCATGAGTATTTTGATGGCTTCCCTCACTTAGGGGAGGTGATGGTCTAGTGGTTAAGGTGTTGGGCTTGAGACCAGAAGATCCTCGGTTCAAATCCCAGCCTGACTGGAAAATCAAGCCCTTGGGCAAGGTCTTTAATCCCCTATTGCTCCTGGTGTGTAGTGCACCCGGGGCACAGTGAATCAGTCTAGAAAGTGATTTACTAAGCCCCAGTATCAAGTGGATGAATATTACTTGTTGAAGCTTATACATTTATTTTTCCATGAATTATTTCTATATTTTGTGCATATAAACAACTTTTTTTCACGTTTGAACGGAAATATGACAGTTGTATTTATAATAGTTTCTAAAGGACTTATATCACTATATAAGACACTCACACATTACATAGCTGGTTTGCTGGATTATAGTTTGTATGTGCATTTCCATCTCGCCCTGTCTCCGTATCTTCCTCTGTCACACCAACAACCTGCATGTCCTCCTTCAGCACATCCATAAACCTCCTCTTTGGCCTCCCTCTTCTCCTCCTGTCTGGTGGCTCCATCCTCAGCATCCTTTTCCCTATATACCCTGGGTCCCTCCTCTGCACATATTCCAAACCATCTCAATCTTGCCTCTCTGACTTTGACTCCAAACCGTCCCACCTGAGCTGTCCCTCTGATATGTTCATTCCTAATCTTGTCCATTCTCATCATTCCCAAAGAGACTCTCACCATCTTCAGCTCTGCCACCTCCAGCTCTGCCTCCTGTCTTTTTGTTAGTGCCACCGTCTCTAAACCGTAAAACATAGCTGGTCTCACTACTGTCTTGTAAACTTTCCCCTTCACTCTTGCTGATATTCTTTGGTCACAAATCACTCCTGCCACCTTTCTCCACCCACTCCACCCTGCCTGCACTCTCTTCTTTACCTCTTTACCACACTCTCCATTACTTTGAACAGTTGACCCCAAATATTTAAACTCATCTACTTTCACCACTTCTACTCCTTGTAACTGCACTATTCCACTGGGCTCCCTCTCGTTCACACACATGTACTCAGTCTTGCCTCTACTGACTTTCATTCCTCTTCTCTCCAAAGCATATCTCCACCTCTCCAGACTAGACTCAACTTGCTCTCTACTCTCACTGCAGATCATAATGTCATCTGCAAACATCATAGTCCATGGGGACTCATGTCTGATCTCATCCATCAACGTGTCCATCACCACTGCAAACAAGAAAGGACTCAGAGCTGATCCTTGGTGTAATCCCACCTCCACCTTGAATGAGTCTGTTATTCCTACTGCGCATCTCACCGCTGTCACACTATTCTTGTACATGTCCTGCACTACCCTAACATACTTCTCTCCAACTCCAGATTTCCTCATATAATACCACAGCTCTTCTCTTGGCACCCTATCATAAGCTTTTTCTAAGTCCACAAACACACAATGTAACTCTTTCTGGCCTTCTCTGTACTTCTCCAACAGTATTCTCAGAGCAAACATTGCATCTGTAGCGCTCTTTCTTGGCATGAAACCATATTGCTGCTCACCTGTTTTCTAAGCCTAGCTTCTGCTACTCTTTCCCATAACTTCATGCTGTGGCTGATCAGCTTTATGCCTCTGTAGTTACTGCAGCTCTGCACATCACCCTTGTTCTTGAAAATAGGAACCAGCACTCTTCGTCTCCACTCCTCAGACATGCTCTCACTTTCCAAGACTTTATTAAACAATCTGGTTAGAAACTCTACTGCCATCTCTCCTAGACATTTCCATGCCTCCACTGGAATGTCATCTGGACCGACTGCCTTTCCACTCTTCATCCTCTTCATAGCAGCCCTCACTTCTTCCTTGCTAATCTCTTGTACTTCCTGATTTACTCTCACCACATCATCCAGCCTTTTCTCTCGCTCATTTTCTTTATTCATCAGCTCTTCAAAATATTCCCTCCACCTTCTCAGCACACACTCCTCACTTGTCAGCACATTACCATGTGCATCTTTTACCACCCTAACCTGCTGCACATCCTTTCCAGCTCTGTCCCTTTGTCTGGCCAATCGGTACAAGTCCTTTTCTCCTTCCTTACTATTCAGCGTCTTGTACAGCTCGCAGTATGCCTTTTCCTTCACTTTTGCCACTTCTCTTTTCGCCTTACGCCGTATCTCCTTGTACTCCTGTTCGTTTCAACCATTTGTAGCTGGCCTGCATGTGCGTGTCTTTGGGAATCGCTAATGAATCTTTCATTTATGGGATGAAAAAGCAACGTTTCCATACAGAAACAATAGCGTTAAGAATATTTTATCAACTGGTTTAACTAATTATGCACGTTTCAACCGTTTGTGGCAGGGTTTGTCTGTGTGTGCCTGCGTGTGTATGTCTTGGGGAGTATAGCTTTCATCTGACACGCTGGTGAACAGTTCCCTGTGGCAAGTTTGGTTTTATACCCGCTTTCAATCACCTGATTCTGAACGCTTTGTTTTGATTTTGTTTAAAGCATTGAGGTCAACGTTCCCTTAGTTTTTCTTTCCCTAGTTTCGGTTTTGTTTTGTTTTCTGTTTCATTTTGTTTTCTGTTTGGTTTTGCTTGATTCGCAGGCATTTCGGTGATGGGACAGGTGCACGATCTTTCATCCACCTTTTCCTCACGATGTTTGACTTTTTGGCTTTTTATTCTTCATCCAGCTATCACCGGTTGCCGTGTGACCAGGGCATAATCTCATTCTAGGCCACAATAGAATTGAGAAACCTCATAATTTTCATCTAGAATTTGTGCTTTAATTTTTCCTACACAATTTGAATGGCCAACAATCAACACTATTAGTCAAAATACTGGGCATTAGAGGTGGGCGGATTGATCCTAATATCGATAATATCGATACCAACGCTGATATTGATATTGCACGATCCTCGTGTAAAAAGATCAATACTCAAGCTTTTTTCTCTCCCGCACGCACTGACTGCTGCACACGCAGATTCATCAAACTCTACTCTGTCTGTAAGAGCAGTGCTCTTTCTTTCTTTATTTATACTTTCTTTATTTAATTTTCACATAATGTTTTTATTTTGTTTAAAGCCAGAAGTGCACTGAAGGGAGGAAATTCCTTATTCATTGTATTATTTTCTTGTATTGTTCGACTTGGAAAAAAAAGAACAAGTTTGAAACTGTTTACAATATTTGTTGTGGTGTGTTAGTTTTTCTCTATTGTGGTTTGTCAGCTCTCTAACCTCAGAAGATTGTTTTAATTTGCTTTAAGTTCTATTTTTTTTACACTCTTTATTTAAGAAACAACGTAGAGAAGTACACTGAAGGGAAGAAATTCCTTATTTTTATATTATTTTATTGTATTGTTTGACTTGAAAAACAGAATAAGTTTGAAAGTGTTTACAGTATTTGTTGTGGTGTGTTAATTTTGTTGTATTGTGGTTTGTCAGCCCTCTACCTCAGGAGATTTTGTTTTAAGTTGTGTTGAGTGATATGTTTTTAAACAAAAATGTTGACTGTGATAATAAAGTATTTTGTTGTCACGCGAAATTCTATCCTAGGTCTTTTGGATCCTTTGGATCTATGAAGCTTAAATATTAAAAAGTATTGGTATCGGTATCGGCAATACTGGGCCTATAATTACTTGGTATCGGATCAATACCAAAATTCCCAGTATCGGCCACCTCTACTGGGCATATGTGGGTATTTGTATGGGCAAATATGTCTTCCCTTTTAAAAATGAATGAGGTATGTGGAAAATATTCCTTCCTATGAAGTCTGTGAAAGGCTTTAATGCCATAAAAGAAAAAAAACAAAAAAAAAAACATCTGAAAACAATAAGAGGGCTCCACTTTGTCAAATTTTGATTGATGAATTTTTGGCTCTGCAGTTGGTCTTGCATGAGTGGCTGAGATCTGAAAAATAGCATTTTTTCTTTCTTTTTTTTTTTTGCTTTGAATTTATTTATTTCCAGAACATACACATTCTTATGTTGTTTGGTGGTTTGTTCTGTTGACAAGGGGCTCAAATTGGATTAATTTCACCCAAACACTTCTCTGTGCCAATCCTTTTTAAACAGTCCAGAAGCTATTTGGATATTGTTGTTCAGATTCCCTCTTCTCTCCTCATGCTTCTCATTTGCACAAACAACAGATTCTTAATGAGGTTTAAAAGCAAACTAAACCGCCGCCAAAGGCACCCATATGCCAGGTAATCTCTGGTGCATGTTCCGATGTGTCTGTCAAGTATCAAGTATGAGAATATAATTCAGCTTTCATCTGGTAAACACACTGATAATTAGGCAGATACAAACATACGACCGATGTGGGCTGATTGCACACGCCCAAAGGCTCTACTGCACCTGTTACTGCAGGAAATTAAAATGCATGCACAAAAGCAGACAGCAAATGCAAAATATGTGCAAAAGAGTCCACACACCCACAAAATGCACACACACATACGCCAAAGATTATCTGGATTCAAGTTTGTTGTTGCTGTGGCATTTATTTTGTTTGCACACTCTTTTGAAATTCATTTTGATAAAGCAGCCAGGTTCAAACAGGAGACGCAAATGAACGTGTTTTACCTATTTTTTTTTAAATGAAAAGCTTCTAAATAATTATTTATTAATAAATTTAATTAATATATGCATGGTTTTCACCTTTTAAAAAATACACTATTTTCCCTCTGTATTTTATTTGGAGGTGAACTTACAAACTGATCAATAATTGATCGGATTCTTTCATGAAATTTAAAAATTCAGATTAGTATGGGCAAAATAATATTTGAAATCTTAAGGACACAAACACTACTTTTCAAAAACAAAAAACAATTACACTGTAATATCTGTACTGTTTAGGTTCAAACAGGAGAAGCAAATGAACATGTTTTACCTATTTTTTTTTAAATGAAAAGCTTCTAAATAATTATTTATTACTAAATTTAATTAATATATGCATGGTTTTCACCTTTTAAAAAATCATTATTATTTGGAGGTGAACTCGCAAACTGATCAATAATTGATCGGATTCTTTCATGAAATTTAAATTTCAGATTAGTATGGGCAAAATAATATTTCAAATCTTAAGGACACAAACACTACTTTTCAAAAAAAACAAAAAACAATTACACTGTCATATCTGTACTGTTTATACATTTTTAGACAGTTTGTATGATACTGTGTCATGTGTTTTTGTTATGTGGTAATTTAAGGCACTATTTAATAAAATCATCTTAAAATCTGGCACTTGACTCCCGCAGAAATCCCCTTGTATATTTTTAGAAACTTTCTGAAATTTGAATGATGTGATCTTTAGCAGACAAGCATATTTTTAGATATTTGGAATGTTTGAATATAATGATTGGATTTTGCTTGATTTGAGTATTTGCTGGCATGTCTGTGCTTTTCTGTGCTTTTTCTTGTCTTTGCCCCCTGACACTCTCGAACACTTGCAGATTGACAAAATGGAGTTTTTTTTGTTTAATATGTGATATTTCCGTTGATCGATGACAGAAATGACAGTCTCACAATCAAACCAAACTGAAAACCAATACAGACACAAGCAGAACAAGCAAATGCCAATGCCCTTTGATGGAACCAAACCCATGACCCAAGAGTACCAACCACTACACCAAGAAATCAAACCTCACTGAGTCAGGGACTCTATATAAATGGCTGGTATTCCTGATGCAGTGTTTTTGTTAAACTCCTTGAATTAAAGCTAAAAGTCTACAATCCAAGAACACTGAATGTTTCATTTCAACTTCATTGGGGTGATGTACAGAGGCAAGATTACAAATACTGTGTCACTGTAAAACTACTTATGGACCTGGTTGGTTGTACATAAGGTGTGTCTGTGTTGTGCAATCTTTAAATAAAAGCTTCAGACCAGGTTTTTGATGGTCCAATGTGCAAATACTTGATGGTGATGCACTCGCTGCCTCAGGAAAGAGAGGTTCATCTGAAAAGACCCCACAGACCCATTCCATAGTCACTTTGAATGACTGCCTTCAAGTATACAGAGTGTTCAGGGATTGAACAACAAGACTCAAGGGAAGTTTCATCCCAAGTGCAATACACACCTTAAACTGAACCTTATAATGTGAAATCACCCAGAAAATGTGGATTCACTTGCTACTGTCTGCTGTACTTGCACAGTCTCCCCAAATTTGCACTACATTTACAGTATTTGTATATTACTTGTATATATTTGTATACAGTGGTGGGCAGAGCTAACCAAAAAGTTAGCTTTGATAACCATTAATCCACTAACTGAAAAGTTAACTTTTATAACACTAAACCAATAAACCGCTAAAAATTTTTTCCGGAAGTTACCGCTAACTTTTAGTACTGACTCAGTTGAGGCCACACCTGATAAGCTAGTTTTGGGTTTAAGCTAGAGGTGGGTGGATCGATCCTAATATCGATAATATCGATACCAATGCTGGTATTGATATTGATTGATCCTTGTGTAAAAAGATCGATACTCAAGCTTTTTTCCTCTCCCGCACGGACAAAGTCTACTCTCTGTCTGTAAGAGCAGCGCTGTGCTGTGTCACACAACACAGAGCAGGATACCCTCCCCCCTGGTCTTTTGTTGTTGCGCCGTCACGTGGCTGCGCGGCGCCAGCCATTTTTTGTTGTGGTGTGTTTATTTTGTTGTATTGTGGTTTGTCAGCCCTCTACCTCAGGAGATTTTGTTTTAAGTTGTGTTGAGTGATATTTTTTAAAACAAAAATGTTGATTGTGATAATAGAGTATTTTGTTGTCACATACGATGTTTGGTGAAATTCTATCCTAGGTCTTTTGGATCCTTTGGATCTATGAAGCTTAAATATGAAAAAGTATTGGTATCGGTATCTACGATACTGGGCCTGTATTTACTTGGTATTGGATCAATACCAAAATTCCCGGTATCGCCCACCTCTAGTTTAAGCTCCGCAGGGGCTGCTGGGTAAATTCAAAGGTCAAGTCACATAACCCACACATTCCCAGGATCATAAACACATAATGAAAGCAAGAAAAATAAATAAATAAAAAAACAAACCCCAAAATACTGTCAGCATCTTTATCAAAAGCAGTAATCGCAGTATTAGAAGTCACAGTTTTGTCTCTATATAATATCATTTATAAACCGCTAACGGAGCTATGGCTTACTTGTATTGAATTCACAAACACAAAACAAATGCATCAAAATTAAAAAAAAATCCCAAACACAGTCATCATCTATATAAAAAATAATTCACAGTATTAATAGTCACAGTTCAGCTCTGTAGTCTGTTGATAAACTGTTCATAAACATAACACAAAATGAATGCATGAAAAATAAATAAATAAAAAATAAAATCCCAAACACGATTATCATCTTTATCAAAAGCAGTACATCGCAGTATTAATAGTCACAGTTTATCTGTAATATTTATAAGCATTAACAGAACTAACGGCTCACCTGTATTGTGTTCATAAACACATCACCAGTTCCTGTTCATAAACAGGAACTAACGTTTGATTTTAGGATTTACACGTTTTTGACCATTAAACTTTATTCACTTTACCATCAAAAAAAAAAAAAAAATGTTAGCAGACTGAAAGTTAGCAAAACTAAATTTAGCAAAAGCTAACTGGTCTGCTGATGGTTGTCAAAGTTAGATGGAAAGCTAATCCGCAAATGAAAAAGTTACCTTCGCTAATTAGCAGTTAGCAGAACTGTGCCCACCACTGTTTGTGTATTACTTTTATATTTTTTTCTGTATTACTTTTGTATATACTTTATCTTTCTTTCTCTTATGTTACTTCATTGTGCTTTGTGCATGACCACAACTTATTTGTTAAACCAACATACCTGTGTGTACTATTTATAGAATGTGGGTGCTGAGCATTAAAATAACAAGTGCATTGGGTGAAAACTAGCATTAACACTTCTTTTGGTCTATGTGCCTCATTATACCACAAGGAAGAGACCAGAGTAGGAAAAATAAAGGTTATAATAGTGGCCAAATAAACAAAATAACCTGGAGGAGGCCCTGAACATATCTACCACTAGAAACTTTAACTGGGCTGAAGGCATTTACTTTAAATTTTTTATAAAAGGCTGACAAAGAAAAAAATATTAAGCACACAAATGTTCTTAGTCTGTTGGGCTGCGAGGTATAATAATTCATTAATGTACAATGCAAAATGTGATGACTTGCATGAATGGGTCATAATATAAAGTTTGAAAAATGAATTCTGGCATAGCTAAATACAGTTACACAAGTGTTCTAACAGGGGTAGTAACAAAGCTGCACTACTTAAAGTCAATTTTAACACCATCTAAAAGGCCACAAGGCAACAGTACTTTAGTTTTCGCACCGCGAACAATAGCCGTGAGGATTAATGAACCCTGCCGTTAACAGAAAGTTTGGTCTTGGAAAACACAAGTACAAGGTTTGCTATTATGTCCTATGGGGATGTTTGTATCTTAGACATATTGCTAATAGCAGAACTATTATTATTACTATTAAACTGAAGTTTTGCATATTAAAAGTGATACTTTTTAAAGTATTATTATTATTTTAGCTTTTGCAATAAACCCTACAGACACAGAAAAACACTTTTCCACTTCACCTCCAAAAAAATGAATAAATATTAAAATAATATAAATATAATAAAATTCTAATGCTGGACTTTATTATTCCAGCAATCTTTGCTTTTAAAAAAGAGAAAACATTTTGATTAAATAGCCTCTAGAAGTCCTTCAATAGTCCTTGGCATAGATTCTACAAGCCTCTAAAACTCCACTGCAGGTATGAACAGCATCAAAAGGCATAACCTGGGTGTTCAAATATTTCAAGAAATGGCAGCAGTGAAGCCTGCAGTGTATAATTTACACCACTTCCACACTTATCAAACCATTCCTTGATCCCTGCGGGAGAGCGAATTGTAATCATGGAAGCAAAAACTCCCACCAGGATAGAAATTCATCATTTCAGGTTAAAAAGCGATCACTTAGAATAAATTTTGTTTGGATTTGCAACAACACTCCCCTCAATGGAGTTAAAATGACAAACAAGCCAGGTTTAATATGATGTTAATTCCTTAACTGCACGGTGCAGTGTGTGTATGAAAGCATGTGTTCTATATTTTTTCCAAGCTTTTCTGTTACTCTGTACCACCACTGCCACCTGTGACACACCCGAGGAAGGAACTACAAGATAATAAACTGCACTAATCGGTTAAGTAGGAAATATTGTATTTAAAATTGTGCTTGTCCCCTTGGGCTTTGCTGGTTTTCTGACATCAAAATCAAAAATAAATACATTCAAGCTTCCATGTAGCAATATGATCAACAATGTAAAATATAATAAGCATAATTCTAATAAAAACAGTGTCAATACGTGTGGGCATTTGCCCCATAGCACAGCGCACCAGACCCTTTAGACTCCCACATTTAGGTGGCACCATGCTGTTGGTGATCAGGCTGAGCCCGATCAAGTCCCACGATTGTAGACTTGGCTCATCCTTCAAGCTGCCCCCCACCAAGGCCTGTTTTCAGAAGAAGGCCCCAGTTTCCCTAATCCAGGAGAGTTGATTCTGCCATTTTTTGTGTCCATCATAAAGAGTCCATTCAATAGCCCTTAATCTGTCTCCTCACCTAGTACCAGTTTGCCAAGGGTGGCCCTACCAGGAGCTAATACTCCAGACAATACAGCTCTCAGGATCATTGGAACACACAAACACCTCCGCTATCATAAGGTGGTGATCTAGGGAGGGATCCAGATGAGGTGATTCAGGCATCAGGTGAGGATGCCTCCTGGTCGTATCCCTAGGGAGGTCTTCCAGGCACAGCCAACTGGGAGGTGGTCCCGGGGAAGACCCAGGACACGCTGGAGAGTTTGATTCCCAGCTAGGTTGGAAACACCTCGGGATCACCTAGAAAGCATTAGATTAAATCTTGTGTGTTCTCCACATGGTGGTCTGAGTTACCCAGTAGAGGAGCCAAAATCCACTTGAGGTACTTGGCCAAATTGTACATGATGGAATCTGTGCTACATACAATAGGCCTGAGTGGCACGTCCTGTTTGTGGATTTTGGGCAGTCCATAGATGCACGGAGTGGCGTCCCCAGGGTACAGTCTGTAGTATGTCTGCCTGTCGATGAGTCCCTCTTTCTCCAGGTTTTGGAGGTAGCTAATGATTTTCTTCTTATAGCCGCTGGTGGGGTCTCTCTTCAGACGTTCATATGTGTTGGAGTCACTGAGCAAGTTGTTGATCTTGGCCTCGTAGTCCGATGTGTTCAGGACCACTGTGCATCTGCCTTTATCCGCTGGCAGGATAAGGATGCTTTGGTCCTTTTGCAGTGCTGACAAAGCTTTCCGTTCTTCTCCTGTGATGTTGGACAGAGGTGGCTTAGCACTGTTCAGCACTGCTGTGACTCTTAGTCGGAGGTCCCCAGCTTCTGACTCTGACAAACTGTTATGTTTAATGGCTGACTCTACTGCAGTGATGTAATCTACTGTCGGAATATGTTTAGAGGTCACTCAGAAATTTAGTCCTTTAGCGAGCACATCCTTTTCTGTCTGTGTAAGAACCCTGTTGGAGAGATTCTTTACCCAATTTTCCCTGTTGTCACTAATTTGTCTGGGTGTATCTTTAAAAATACTCCCACTGAAAGTACGCCTTTTCTGCACTAAAAGGTTGTGAAACTTCCTGATTTGCCGCTCCTTACTTTTTAAATGCTCAGCCATTTGAATTTTAACTATGAACTTTGTGATCTTATTATGGGCCTCTTCCCCCACTAAGGTTTCTAACATTTTGTGCAGACTATCCAGATTATTTTGGAGGTCTAATATTTTAAAATGAAGCCTTCTAATTCTAAGACCCCAAATCCTCCTAAGGTAACTGTGCTGGATCTTTTCTGCTGTGTGACCTGCTTCTAGTGCCTTTTGCTTCATGCATTTGGGAATAACATTGTTTTGTTTGCATCTCAGGTTAAATCTTAAGTGGTTTCTAAAGTTAGCTATCTTTTTAGCAGTCTTTTCCAGCTTACGTACCAGTGCCAGGGCCTCATGCCCAAAGTTGGTCGCAATGTTTCTGTGTAGGCTCTCAGTTGTCCAGGTGGTTTCCATAGTAGAGAAGCTTGAATCTTCGAGTGGACTGGGTTGCTTGACGCGAGGACGTTTCGCTTCAAATCGCAGAAGCTTCCTCAGCTAAAATTCTTACTCTGGAAGTCTGACTTCTGTCTGACTCTTGTAGAGAAGAATAAAATAGAAGCCAACAAAAGCTGGAGTTTTAAACCTAACCAGACCCCTCCTACTGAGAGGCAGACTGCTATAGGCTAGTGACTATTAGCAACTATTGTGCTGTAGTTAGCACACCTAATGTCAGGACAGCTGTCCCTCTAATGATGGGATGGATGCCTTTCTGATGGCTCCCTTGATGACATGAATGACTCATTACCATGAACAAAGGACTGAAACTCCTTTGGCCTGAGTACCCCATTGTAAACAGGGGATAAAGTGTGTCTCAGACCCCCTCTCCGGTTAAGGCTGGGTTTCAACTGTTTCACATAGAATGCCTCCTTGACCACTCTCTCAAACCATTTCTTCTCTCTGGCTAATATTTTAACTTCCTTATCTTCAAACTTGTGGTTAGTGTCTTTAAGGTGGAGGTGAACCGCAGACTGAGGTCCACTGGCGCCCTCTCTGCGGTGCTGGTATAGCCTTTTGTGTAAAGGTTGCTTCGTTTCACCTATGTAGTGTTCGTTACAGTTTTCCTGACATCTGATAGAATACACTACATTGCTCTGTTTGTAACTAGGGATCCTGTCCTTAGGGTGAACTAATTTCTGTCTCAAGGTGTTAACCGGTCTAAAGTAAACTGGGATTTTGTGCTGTCTGAAGATCCTTTGTAGTTTTTCCCCTACTCCTGCTAAATAAGGGAGAGACACTCCTCTTCTTCTTGTCTCCGTCTCCTGTCTGTCTGGTCTCTTTGTTCTCTGGGACTTCTGCACTTTGTCCAGGGACCATCGTGGGTACCCACATACTGTGAGGGCTTTCCGGACACGTTGTTGTTCTTTAGCCCTTCCCTCTGCAGTTGTGGGCACTTGTAGGGCTCTGTGTTGAAGCGTCCTGATCACCCCGAGCTTGTGTTCAAGGGGGTGGTTTGAGCCGAAGAGCAGATATTGGTCAGTATGAGTTGGTTTTCTGTAAACCCCTGTCTGGAGCTACCTGTTCTCTCCAATCGTAACATCACAGTCCAGGAAGGCTAAATGGTTGTTTCTGGCATCTTCACGTGTGAACTTGATATTGGCGTCCACCGAGTTGATGTGTTCTGTAAAGTCCTCAACTTGCTGTTGCTTGATTTTGACCCATGTGTCATCAACATATCTGAACCAGTGACTGGGAGAGATGCCTGTGAAAGACGTCAAGGCTGTCTTCTCCACTCGCTCCATGTACAGATTGGCCACTGTCTATCCATCTGTCTGTCTGTGTTCAGCACAAGTCCAGTCATACGAGGTCTGTCAATAAAGTATCGTACCTTTTTATTGTTTTCAAAAACTATATGGATTTCATTCATATGTTTTTACGTCAGACATGCTTGAACCCTCGTGCGCATGCGTGAGTTTTTCCACGCCTGTCGGTGACGTCATTCGCCTGTGAGCACGCCTTGGGAAGGAGTGGTCCCGCCCCCTCGTCAGATTTTCATTGTCTGGAAATGGCGGAATGAAAAGGACTTTTTTTCCATCAGAACTTTTTCAGAAGCTGTTAGAGACTGGCACCTGGAAACCATTCGAAAAATTTATCTGGCTTTCGGTGAAAATTTTACGGGCTTCACAGAGAATAAGGACTCTTACTACAGCTTTCAGGACTGCTTTAAGGACGGTCGGTGCGCCGTGCTCCGAGCTGCAACGACGAGGCACAAACCACTGGATCATTTCTAAGTTGATGGCTCTGTGGATACGAGACCGTCGTGTGCTCTTTCTCTGGTTATCACAAGAGCTGGACATCAGCCATTTTCCGGCAGATTTCACTTTTAACAAGAGATTTTGTCATGGAAAGCCGCGCGGCGGCTTCGCGCGTCACAACTGATTCGCTTTGGAAGCGAGACAAAGGAACACCTCCGTTTCATATATTTCATGGACGTTAGCATGGTGACATCGCAGGCTGGTAGCTAATTTCCTATAGAGTTAAATTTGTCTCATTAATACCAGCAAATGCGCACACGCAAAGCCTCCTGCAGATGCTGTTAAAATGTAAATATTGCTTTTGATTGACTGATTAATAGAGGGGCTTCATTGAACATGAACAAACTGTATGTAAGACAACAGGATCTTAATAATTAATTAAATACTGCAAATTATAAAGAACACAAGGCTCATGTGGCTGAGGGTACTTTAGCATTGCATTATATTTTAGAGTGTAGGGAAGTGTGGGATGAGCTCCTTGGTTTGTTGCCATCATAAGCTGGACCTGGATAAGTGGTAGAAAATTAATGAATGAATTATTCTTTTTAAAGTCAAAGTGAAAACTAATGTATATACTATGACATCATCCAATTGATTGCACAAGCAGTCATCACCTCTAACATAACAAAATTAATTCATCTAGTAGGGCAAATGATTGTGTGCATTATGGTAAAAGCACCAGATTTTCCAGAGATATTGCTTGAAATATCATGAAAAAAAATTTAGATGTCATTTCCAAGCTCAGGCTTTATTTATTTATTTTAAATCAATATAATTGGAATTGGAATGATTCAGCATGTAAGAAAACACAGATGATGACAATTAATTTGTGTCTGGATGACATATAGTCATAAAGACACAGCATTTAGAAGATATTCCTGAATGGCATGGCAGCTATTTTGGATTTTGCTCTTTATTATCCTCAGGGGAAAAACTGAGCATGGCTTGATATCTTGATTTATTACCATCATCATTTTCATGATGATGGTAATAAGGACATGTCATTGTTGTTGTCAAACAATGTCTCTGCAAAATTTTGTGCTTTTACCATCAAGTCTGGGAGCATGCACTGGTGCCGCACGTTGTCACATCCGCAACACCACTGAGCAGCCTTGGGTCCTGGATGGCAACCACCCATGCAAACAACTAATACATCCCCACATCATAAAGACAGAGCATTGTGGGAAAGCAAAAGTCTTTATTCATTAATTTATTTTAATTTGATAGATGAAAGTGACATTTCAGATTTTCTCTTATAGAAAGAAACACAGCAATCAGGCATTTTACACTATCTGTATTCACTAAGTCTAGGTTGAACAGGCAAACAGATCTCCATCACCCACAAATGTATCCCGAATTGCTGCATGTCGTCCCACTTAACAAGCGGATTCCTGCACATCGCTTCACATGGTGACGCAAAGCAATGCAAGAAATGCAAATGGCAAATGACAAATACGCCACTTTCAGTCACGTATCAGCAGAAATACGCTGTAACAAACGCCGTTTGGTCAGTTATCACAGCGCTTTTTTCTTTTTTTAGAAAATACGTTTATCTGCTTGTTGATTTTAGCCATTTCACACTCCTGTTACAACACAGTGATTATAGTGCAGTGGTAAAGTTTCTGTTTGGTAATCAGAGCATGTGGGTTCAAATCCTGTGAGTGGCATTTTTTTATTTAACCAGGGTTATTTAGCTGTGGGCTTCTGTATTGAGTCCCCTTTTATATATTATTTATATCAACCCAGTGATATTCACTAATTATACAGCTGGTTTTTATTTTATTTCCCTCCACATCAGTGGAGCGATGTGGTGCAGCTCATCACATGGAACACTGTGTTCCTGCTTGAAAGACATCGTTGCATGCATGAACCGTCACACCGGCATCATGCATGCCTGCCCGTCGACATGATGTTTTGTGGTGTGCTCATACAAGCACAACTAGAGTGCCGTGAGTCGCCCTAGTTGTACGTATTTACAATATGTGTGAAGGGGTCCTTATCATTTGCTTAGTTTTTGTAACATTAGCGTTATTTCTTCAACTTCGTTCAACCACCCAAATCTGACGTATTGAACGAAGGTTGACGAACGCAACGATATCTGAACGAATCAGTAACTAAAGCTTCAACGAGCTGAATGAAGCATCCTTGTTTTGCTAATGAATCATTCATTTTTGGGATGAAAAAGCAATATTTTCATACAGAAACAATAGCGGTAAGAACGCTTCATCAATCACTTTAACTATTTATGCTCGTTTCAACCGTTTGTAGCTGGCCTGCGTGTGCGTGTCTTTGGGAATCGCCTTCGTCTGACACAGACAGTTCCCCATGACTGATGCCATGGACTCATCAAAGGTACTCGTCAGGACAAGTACTATCACAGATAAAGTGTACAACAAGGTACATACATGCCGTGAGAACTCAGAATTTGAAGACCAACAAAACTTGTTGTTGTCAAGACAACCAAATCTCGCACTTCCAAGTACTGTGGCAGTAAGGACAAGGCTCGCTGCACGCGACTGTGCAAGGTTGGAGAGGGTTTTATTAAAAATAAGACCTGAATGTTCAGCTACAATTTGCCAGAAGGTACATCTGAGATGCAAGCCTAGATTTAACGTTCTGGTGAAAGACAATCCTCCTCTGTACCATTTCATCATCAATCTGTATAACTGGTGATACAAAATGCAAAACATGCACTATGCACAATTTCTCCAATCAAAAGCCACAGAAGCCTGTAACTTCTTCTGAGTTGTCTAGGTGTCTTGGTGGCTTTCCTCACTCTTCTCCTTCTTGCACAGTCACTCAGTTTTTGAGAACTGTCTACTCCACACAGATTTACCATAGAGTGCCATACTGTTTGTATTTCTTCATAATTAATGTAAATAAAGTTTAAGACATATTCAGTGACTTGGAAATGTTCATGTATCCATCCCCTGACCTGTTTGAAGAAAACTGGCAATTAAACTGATTATTTCCAGGTATTATACCAAAGGGGCTGATTACTTTTGTAACCCATCATCTTGACTTTTATATTTTTAACTCATTTATATCAAATTGTAGAGATTTGCTTTGAGTTTGGGTTAAAGGAAGATAATTTTAGAAATTTTTATATCGAGAAGCCTGATTTACTTTTTGTATTTGAAATGCCAAAACAAATTAAAATGTGTGAAATACCAAGGGGCTGAATACTTTTGCAAGCCACAGTAGGTGCACAGGTAGAAGCAACACATGGTAGGACTTTTACTTTCTGAAGCTGAAATTTTCCACCTATGTGCAGAAATAATGCCCCCCCATAATAAATAAATAATAATAAAATAAATCATTAGGAGAGATGTAAGAGTCCAGGTGCATGCAACTGTTTTCCTCTCTTCTTGAATCACAAAATGTATTTATTTTTTCTTCATCTGTCTGCACTAAATTTTGCAGAGTAAAATTTACTCTGCCGGGATAACATTTGGTCTCATACCAAATAGAGTTAAATATACTCTATCTCAGTGCTAAATCAACTCTATCACAGCGTAAAATCAACTCATCATGCTGTGAATGACTCTTATTGGAATAGAAAAACTTGATTTGACAAGACGATAGAGCTGATTTCACGCTATAATAGAGTGTATTTTACTCTATTTAGACTGGGAGAGTCTATTTTACTCTGCAAAATTTACTGTGGTGGTTTTAAAAATCTCATGAGGATTGATTAAAGCATGCATTTGGATCTGATCAATAACAGTTGTGGACGCACGTTTATCTGCACTGTTTTTGTCTTTTTCTTTCATTGTAGGTGGAAGTTCATCGCATTTAAATTTTATTACTCGCAGTTCAAGTATTTGTGCAGATTCGTCATCTGACCCTGGTGCTTTGAGCACCACAGGGAGCTGTGATTGCCACCTGGTAATCGGCATGCTCCCTGCTGTCTGTCAATAACATTAGCCTATAGCTGCTACATCAAGCATGTAAAAATCAATAAATCCTTAACACATTCCATTGGGGTAATTAGGATAATTACTCAAAACCAACAAGGCCATTGACAGCTAGACTGGCAGCTGCACAAGACATTTCACATTTTACACTGGAGCGTTGTTCTTGTCTTGAAGGGTTAGCTGAAACGTTCATATGCTAATGGAAATGCGCTTGTGGATGGGAACCATATGTGGATTATTTTTTTGGACATTGACCTCTCTGAGAGTTTGCCATTGTCCTGGATCAAGACTTGACACTTTCACCCACTGAACTATACACTACGTGGAATGGCCGTCACGGCTTAGTGAGTGAAGCCAAACCGCTGCATAGTCGGCCATCTTGCATCCCCCAAAAGGTCCAAACGCCGCACAGTGGAATCAGGTCGATAGTATAGGGTCAAACTCACCAATTTCTGCAGAATGAAGCCCTTCGTCGAGTTGTTATGTAATATTATTAAGCTCTGTTAAGGCCATTTATAAGACTTGTACATGCAGTGTAGTTTTTGATAGATTACTAAAGTAAATAGAAACAAAAACGTGTTAAATCTATGGACATTATAAGCTCTTCCAATGCAACACGATTTGAATACTTTTTATCATATTATACACTTATGAACACGCACAAAGCCCCCCTCACACACACATAATGTTCATTTGACACAACACCCACACACACACACACACACACACACACACTCACTCAAAACAACCCCCAAACGGTGCACATCAACCACAATCAAATGCACAAATACTTTTTAATGTCGTGCACACACACAGAAAGGCACACAAGTAATTGGTCAATCAGTTAAAGTAAATATTAGAATGTATTTTAGTTTTTGCATAAGTAGGAACATTGCAACAAATCACAATCAGAGTTGATGTAAACCAGTCAACCCATTCACACGTCAATGTACACGCTATCAAATTGAAAATTAACTATGTGACAGCTTTAGTGTCTGAAACAACAAAATACAACAAAATACAACCCCTGGCAAAAATTATGGAATCACCGGCCTCAGAGGATGTTCATTCAGTTGTTTAATTTTGTAGAAAAAAGCAGATCACAGACATGACACAAAACTAAAGTCATTTCAAATGGCAACTTTCTGGCTTTAAGAAACACTATAAGAAATCAGGAAAAAAAATTGTGGCAGTCAGTAACGGTTACTTTTTTAGACCAAGCAGAGGGAAAAAAATATGGAATCACTCAATTCTGAGGAATAAATTATGGAATCACCCTGTAAATTTTCATCCCCAAAACTAACACCTGCATCAAATCAGATCTGCTCATTAGTCTGCATCTAAAAAGGAGTGATCACACCTTGGAGAGCTGTTGCACCAAGTGGACTGACATGAATCATGGTTCTAATACGAGAGATGTCAACTGAAACAAAGGAGAGGATTATCAAACTCTTAAAAGAGGGTAAATCATCACACAATGTTGCAAAAGATGTTGGTTGTTCGCAGTCAGCTGTGTCTAAACTCTGGACCAAATACAAACAACATGGGAAGGTTGTTAAAGGCAAACATACTGGTAGACCAAGGAAGACATCAAAGCGTCAAGATAGAAAACTTAAAGCAATATGTCTCAAAAATCTAAAATGCACAACAAAACAAATGAGGAACGAATAGGAGGAAACTGGAGTCAACGTCTGTGACCAAACTGTAAGAACCTGCCTAAAGGAAATGGGATTTACATACAGAAAAGCTAAACGAAAGCCATCATTAACACCTAAACAGAAAAAAAACAAGGTTACAATGGGCTAAGGAAAAGCAATCAGACTGTGGATGACTGGATGAAAGTCATATTCAGTGATGAATCTCGAATCTGCATTGGGCAAGGTGATGATGCTGGAACGTTTGTTTGGTGCCGTTCCAATGAGATTTATAAAGATGACTGCCTGAAGAGAACATGTAAATTTCCACAGTCATTGATGATATGGGGCTGCATGTCAGGTAAAGGCACTGGGGAGATGGCTGTCATTACATCATCAATAAATGCACAAGTTTACGTTGATATTTTGGACACTTTTCTTATCCCATCAATTGAAGGATGTTTGGGGATGATGAAATCATTTTTCAAGATGATAATGCATCTTGCCATAGAGCAAAAACTGTGAAAACATCCCTTGCAAAAAGACACATAGGGTCAATGTCATGGCCTGCAAATAGTCCGGATCTTAATCCAATTGAAAATCTTTGGTGGAAGTTGAAGAAAATGGTCCATGACAAGGCTCCAACCTGCAAAGCTGATCTGGCAACAGCAATCAGAGAAAGTTGGAGCCAGATTGAAGAAGAGTACTGTTTGTCACTCATTAAGTCCATGCCTCAGAGACTGCAAGCTGTTATAAAAGCCAGAGGTGGTGCAACAAAATACTAGTGATGTGTTGGAGCGTTCTTTTGTTTTTCATGATTCCATCATTTTTTCCTCAGAATTGAGTGATTCCATATTTTTTTCCTCTGCTTGGTCTAAAAAAGTAACCGTTACTGACTGCCACAATTTTTTTTCCTGATTTCTTATAGTGTTTCTTAAAGCCAGAAAGTTTCCATTTGAAATGACTTTAGTTTTGTGTCATGTCTGTGATCTGCTTTTTTTCTACAAAATTAAACAACTGAATGAACATCCTCCGAGGCTGGTGATTCCATAATTTTTGCCAGGGGTTGTACTAGAGCAATGGCCCAATTTTAAATGAGTTGTTTACAGTTGTTTACATTTCAAAACTTTACAGCATCTGATTAACACATTTTGAAAAATACCTTTTTATGTATGTACAGAGCATGTACTCACTTTCATCATCAGATGGAGCAGCATCTTATTTGGATCCAAAATAAAAAATAGTATAGTAATATTATTTGATAATGTTCTATAGAAGTTGACATTTTTAAAGAAGCCAGACCAAGTTAGAGGCAGAAAATTTCAAAATGTATATTACATGTATTATATATGTATTATTATTATATTATATAATATTACATATATTATAATATTATATATTATATATATTATATTATATGTTTTACTGTATAATATATGTATTATATTATATGTATATTACTGAATCTGGCCTGCCAACTTCATGGAAAACTCATAATAATAAAGCAAAACTGAAAATCCTGAAAGTCCTCTCCCACAATTTTCACGAGTATCACGATTCGTGCAATTTTGCGGCATTTTGCGGTGCAAACAAAGCTAAATCAAATCAAACAAAGCTAAATCAAATCAAACAAAGCTAAATCAGCGAATATTAATCTAAATTGTCCCGGTGTGTAGTGAGCTCCTTGTATGGCAGCACCCTGACATTGGGGTGAATGTGAGGGATTATTGTAAAGTGCTTTGTGTGTCTGATGTAGATGAAAAAGATCTATAGAAATGCAGTCCATTTATATAAATGCAGTCCATTTGACGCTAGAGCTGATTTCACGATATAATAGTATCTTACTGTAATTGAATCTTATTGTACTGTATTTTACTCTATTTAGACTGGGACCTTGTGACCAAATGTTATCACAGCAGAGTATATTTTACTCAGCAAAATTTTATGTGTATTGAACAGTGTAGAACCCAGAACACATCCTTGAGGAACGCCAGTTTTCAATGAAAAAAAAAAATAGCAGAGTTTATATATATATATAACTTCAAAATCCCCCAGACAGTGCTTTAAAAAACAAACAAACAAACAAACAAACAAACAAACAAACAAACAAACAAACAAGCTATTCTGTGAAAATAATGTCTTAAGTACTTTGCTATTCATTATTAATGAGAGAATAAAGGTAAATGTAGCTTTTGCATCAGAGCTCTTCTAGTAAAAATTTCCTGCTGAGCAAGTGGCAAGTCACAGATTCATCACCCACTGAGGCTGTTAAAGTACGCAGAGCAGTGTGCACACATTTCTCTCTGCACAGAATGGAGGGAAGTCCAGCATGTAAGGTGTCAAAATCAGTTTGCTTCTTGTTTATTTTTTTATACGAGATATGAGCGGTACTTTATGTCCTTTTGAAATCAAATGACTTAAAAAGAGGTTTGTAACTGGGAGCATTCCGGGTTATGGGAATATGTTCAAACCGTGAGAAAACACTGACATTCAATTTCATATTTAGCCCTTTGATTGCATCACTCGTGTGTTTGACTCATAATTACAATATTTCACAAGTGCAGGGTCACATTTGGAATACAAAGTGGCATCATTATGATTATACATTTTGCTTGGAGGAGAAATACTGTGATGTCAAACTGAATTCCATTGAAAAAGTGAATCAATTTTGGACAATAATACTTGTCAAGATGATTTTTGTTGCATGGAGTTTTTCAACAGATTTTGGGTAATTTCAGGATGGTTAGTTTTTGCCAATCACATCATGTTTTTGAGATATGAAAACATAAGCACTGAAGCAAAAGCTGCAGTTTTGCACACCTCTTCGGCACCATAAATGATATTGTGGTGAACCTGGTTTAAAAATGATGCTTCTGCAGCTGATTTTGTGCATGATTAGTGGCGTCAAACTCGTGAGTGAATGAGCAACTTTTGCATAATCCAACAATATGGAACATGCAGATTGCAAAATAAATAAATAAATAAATAAATAACATGATGTAATAGAAGAAATCTGAGCTCAGATTTGGATTCAGCACCCTAAAATGACCTGAAATTAGTTCTCAAAGTCCATGCAAGAATTTTTTGTTGTTGTTGTTGACCAGTGTAATTATTATTAATAATTAAATAATAATTATTAAATATTCTGTTGTCAGCTCAGTGCCAGAAAGTCACAAAATAAATTCCTGCAAAGGCAGATAAAGTCACTGAAATTCCGTGACACGCTGCACTCTTTATTCCGTGATAGAGAAAACATAATTAAGACAAATAATTAAGACAAATTGATGCAAATAATTTACATCAACTTGTCTTAATTAGCGAGTTGGAGGAACTTGAAGTTTAAATTCAGGTGACTTTCATTGTTTAGTTGTAGGTTGGGCTGGTGATCGCTTGTCAATCACTATGTTGTTTTTTTTCCTCCCCCACTCCACTCAGTGGTGGATTAATGTAAATTCATGCCTGTCACGATGTCAAATCAAGTTTTCCAAACAGTAGGTGTATGAGCCACCACATACTACGGGTTGTGTGTTACTCCATTCATCCCACCATTTATGGAGAGCTGTTGGACAGCGGAGCCCATCCGAGCACGCATGGAGCCACAGGTCATGTACGCCCTGCATGATCCACCAGAGAGCCAACAAAGGGTTGAATGCACAAAGTCCACGCTGCTGCTGAGAGGCGACAGCGCTATCGACCGTTATACTATGTGAGTGACAAAAGCAGTTCATCACACACAGCTTGTTTGTGTGTTTGTTTACACCACTGGCAACAGATGGCTTCCAGCACGTGTGGCTGAATGTGAGGGAAGCAGAACGGCAGACGAGTGTTCGACCGTCTGTCTGCATTAAAAGTTTACCCCACAAAGAGTGAGTTGTAATTGTGTCTAGAGGGTGAGTTTGTTTTGTATTCGCTGACCTCCCTCAGCGCATACAGATGATGCCTTAAACAACGGTGGCCAGCAGCGCTCACGTCGACGTGTTCGCCTGCATTTCTCTTGATATTGCTATAGGATGCCGTGACGAGATGGAGCGATAGAGAGCAGTCTTCTTTTTCACGTATGTGTGACTCTGCTCACCTGCAGGTGTCCATCCGCACACACTTATTATTATTGTTATTTTGAACTTCATCTCCTCATCACGTTGTCTTTTTCTAGTAACAGGTTTTCTCAGGTCAAATAATTTTACTTGTATATTGTCCTTCTCCTTCCCCGTTCCCAGTGTGAGTTTGGTTATGCGAGTGTGTGTGTGTGTGTGTGTGTGTGTGCGCGTTCAGGTACGGCTCTGAATCCGCTCTTAATAATTGAGAATGTCCTCGGGGCTTAGTAAAGCAAAGTGAATTGCTCAGAGTCTGAGAGGACAGCAAGTTAATGTAAAAATACTCTTCAGACGGGAACTATGGGTGTAGAAAATGAGACTGATTTATTCATACGGTGTCAAACAGAGCTCGGCCGTTTCAGTATTTCCTCTTCAGAAGGGATTTCTACCTCCATTCGATGACCTATCTCATGCTAATCAACAGAAACCTTTAGATGTGACTCCTTCAGCGTCAGGTTTTCTTCAGTTCATTTGGTCACACTTGCATGCAGCATTTCTTTTCTTTTTTTTTGTTGAAAGCACTAAAAAGCACTTGACAATTTTGACAAGCAACAACCTGAGCGAACAGCATCCATGGCTTATGGTATGTAACAGAAGTCTTATGAACCATTTCTGGTCTGAATTTTGGTTAAACTGTTGAGTTTTGACATGCACAGACATAAATTTGTGTCACTTTCAGAATATTTTAAGTAGTGCAAAAGTGATTTTGCATATGTTCTAGAGAAGATCATTTATAGCCAATAACAGCACTTGCGGCAATAACAATAATGTTGGCCTGGAGAAAACTAACCTATAAATAAAATGTCACGCTAAAACATCAAATAAAGTTCTGCTAAATACAAGAAGACAAAGATCGGCCCTGAGGTCTGTTGATACTGGTGATTATTCCAGGATTCTGAAGTGGATGAGGGTATATGACTAAATCTGTGCATGACACATAGGTTACTTTCCCATCAATGGCCAGTACCAGTTTACTCATTGATACAATGAGGATGAAATGGCTCATTCTGGTAGCACAACCGAGCCTTAAATGGTAAATGGACTGCATTTATATAGCGCTTTTCCATCTGCATCAGACGCTCAAAGCGCTTTACAATAATGCCTCACATTCATCCTGATGTGAGGGTGCTGCCATGCAAGGCGCTCACTACTCAACTAGGGGAGCAACTAGGGGATTAAAGACCTTGCCCAAGGGCCCTTAGTGATTTTCCGGTCAGTCCTTGTACCCAAGTCTCCATATTGGTTGCCCAACAGTTAACCCCTCTGAACTACTGGTTCTGCACTTGAAGTATTCATGATGAAATTCATGAGCAACTTTTATCTTCACACGAGAAGTCAGTCACATTTGTAGACCATGACCTCCTGCAATACCGTGAAAGCCTCTACTCCATTTACTCGTTAAATGCCTTTCATAAGGTGTAAACAACACTGGTCACATATGTCCTTTATGTTAACATTAATACTGGGAAACAATATCCACTAGATGGCAATGCAGACCCTCTCTTTTCTGACAACATCAAACATGGCAATGGTCAAAGTAGTTGTAATGGCAGTTGGGGGGAGGGTTGTGTCTTGCTGGAACTTTGTTACACTGTCCATATGAGATCCAGTGGTACTGCTCCATTTCTTCCAGATCTATAAGATTTCCAAAAATGGGCACAAATACAGATGAAATGTACACACAGTGTGGCCGGAAAGCTCTGTCCCTGTATGTATTCCTGTTTAATGTTGAGAATAAATGAACCTTTATATGGGAAGTATCACTGGTTTTCAGTGGTGGGCACAGCTAACCAAAAAACGACTAATCAGCTTACTGAAAAGTTATCTTTTATAACGCTAAATCGATAAACCACTAAAAAAATTATTGGAAGCTACAGCTAACAGATAACTTTCAGTATTATCTCCAGTACACTCTCAGCTATTGACAAGCTGATTTTGAATTTAAACACCGCCACCGCTTCTGATCGAATCAAAGACTATCACAAACTCTAACACAGCCAATGAGTCAGTGCTTCTGTCTTTGTGCGCACTGCCCACTGCTGTAGGGAGTTATGTTATCCTTCACAGCATACAGCGGTCCAGCCGTGAGGCAGACGGTTTGAAAAGGAAAGCAGATTTCGCTTATGGTTTTGATTTATAAATGAAATTAATCTGGATAAAATAATTACATTAATGTCAACTCTGTCATTTGTACAAAGTGAAAATATAACACATATCTTTTAATTTTAAAAGAATACACTAATTCTGAATTTTTGAACACTAACACACACAGATGGCCAAAGGCATTATGGGTAAACTGAGCCTCTACTCACACTAATTAGCTGATTCATGAATAATTTTTTTGTGGCAATCTGGAAGCCAGGAACCTTTCACTGTGGTCGAGTTGAACTCAGCTCCTCTCAGCTGCCTGACTTCTGCAAAATATGTAGCAGACCAGAACCAACATGTATGATTTTAGGGTTTACAAATGTATTTCACCTTTACTAACTATGCAAAAAACAAAACAAAACAAAAAAACATTAGATTAAATCAGCGGAACTAAATTTAGCGGAACTAAATTTAGCGGAAGCTAATTGGTCCGCTGATGGTTTTTGAAGTTAGCTGAATAGCTAATTGCTAACATAAAGGTTAGCTTCACTAATTAGCGGTTAGCAGAACTGTGCCCACCACTGCTTGTTTTGTGAGGGAACATCAGCAATATTTTTTTGCAATGTGGTGTATTTTTCTGGACTTTATTCAACACGTAGGTGCCTCGGCGTTGAGGACCGCAGTGGCTGGAGAAGGTCAATGGGATGCCCACATTTCACCTGGCTGTGGCAGATAGGTGGTTTACTTTTGAGAAATGGGGATGGGCTAGTTGTCTGCCTGAGTGATCGCCATCCACGACCCAAGGGACTACAGTCATATTGTTGATATAGTGTAGACTGCCTAACTTGAATAGCTAGCCAAATTGACACATTGCATGTTGGCAACAAGCGTCACCTCAAGGACATGGAGGAATAGAAACTCAAACCTGTGTGAATGCAATTTTAAATATTGTCCATGTGTATTTTTATTTCTTTTTATTTCATACTTTATCTCCTGTGAATATACCTTGAATTGAAACTACTGATTAGGTTTCATTTGTTCATTTATATTTTTCATGTATATCTTGATCATTCTCTGATCTTGGCACGCTAATCCTTTATTGGGAACATCCAAGTTTATAATTCATCATATCATCATTTCATCTCTTTATGTCTGGTTTTCAGGGTTTTGGGTGCCAGAAAACTCAAACCACATGTTATGATTGGAGCCAGGAACAGAGTCAAATTGAACCCCAAAGCAGGCAGCCAGGACTCAGAGAAAGTGATTCCAAAAAAAGAATGTGCTTTAATTATCCAAGGTGATCCAGTGTACAAAAAACCGAGATGCTGTGAATAAACAGTGAGGGAAACAGGAGTAAAGGATTAAGAAAAGCTGGAACACTGCGGAGACAGGCAACACCAAAAATACTAACAAACCAACGAGCAACAAGGAGACGTATAACAATCATCACAATATCGATAACAATACAACAGACCCGCTACTGAACAGAGAACAAGGAGAGGCTTAAGAAGTCTGAACTAATGGACAACAGGTGTGCAGAAAAACTGGAAGCTGGAACTAACAGATGCATGTGAATAACAGAACACATGGAGAAAAATCACTAAACCGACCAACACCGCAGACGAATAAAAACTAAAACATATGGAAATAAAAGGCAAACTTGGAGGTGAACAATAACAAAAGCAAATTATTAAACATCCAAGATATCAAACATACAACATGTTCGCAACTAAACCATGAGCAAAACCAAAACCCAGAATGCAACAGATCAAAAACGTGGAACTAAGAACAAACTGATGTACACATGAAACTGGTGGACGACACCGGGGCTCAGGCCGGGGACAGATACATTCACAAAACAAGGAAGATAAACAAATTAGACATTTGAAATACACAAGACACAGAAGACAGATGGAGGCCACGTGCACGACACAGACACATGCAGGACACAGGGAGAAAAACAGCAGACACACACTCACATCTATGTGGATGGATGAAATTAATTTTTTTCCTCAAAATTCTACATACAATACCCCATAATGACAATGTGAAAAAAAGTTTTTTTTTTTTTTTTTTTAGATTTTTTGCAAATTTATTAAAAATGAAAAACTAAGAAATAACATGGACATAAGTATTCACAGCTTTTGCCATGGAACTCAGAATTGAGCTGTTTCCTGTTTCCACTAATCATCCTTGAGATGTTTTGACAGCTTAATTGGAGTCCACCTGGGATAAATTTAGGTGATTGGACATGATTTGGAAAGACGCACACCTGTCTACATATAAGGTCCCACAGTTGACAGTGCATGTCAGAATACAAACCAAGCATGAAGTCAAAGGAACTGTCTCTAGACCTCCAAAATAGGATTGTCTCAAGACACAAATCTGGGGAAGGGTACAGAAACATTTCTGCATGCTTTGAAGGTCTCAATGAGCACAGTGGCCTTCATCATCCCTAAATGGAGTAAGTTCAGATCCACCAGGACTCTTCCTAGAGCTGACCGCCCGTCTAAACTGAACAATCAGGGGAGAAAGACCTTGATGGTCACTCTATCAGAGCTCCAGCATTCCTCTGTGGTGAGAGGAGAACCTTCCAGAAGGACAACCATCTCTGCAGCCACCATCATGCTGTGGGGACGTTTTTTTCAGCAGCAGGAACTGGGAGACTGCTCAGGATTGAGGGAAAAATGAATGCAGCAATGTACAGAGACATCCTGGATGAAAACCTGCTCCCGAGCGCTCTTGACCTCAGACTGGGGCAACGGTTTATCTTTCAGTAGGACAATGATCCTGAACACAGCCAAGATATCAAAGGAGTGGCTTCAGGACAACTCTGTGAATGTCCTTGAGTGGCCCAGCCAGAGCCCAGACCTGAATCCGATTGAACATCTGTGGAGATCTCTGAAAATGGCTGTGCACCAACACTCCCCATCCAACCTGATGGCGCTTGAGAGGTGTTGCAAAGAGGAATGGGCAAAACTACCCAAAGATAGGTGCACCAAGCTTGTAACATCTTATTCAAAAAGTCTTGAGGCTGTAATTGCTGCCAAAGGTGCATGTGATTTCTTAGTTTTTTATTTTTAATAAATTTACAAAAAATAATATATAAAATTTTGTCATTACGGGGTGCTGTGAGTAGAATTTTTAGCAAAAAATTAATTTACTCCATTTTGGAATAAGGCTGTAACATAACAAATTGTGGGAAAAGTCAAACACTGTGAATACTTGAATACTGTGAATATGCACTGTATACACTTCATATATCTCATCTCACAAAAGGAAACTTCTCTCATTTCCCTTGATTTATGTATAAATTATTCATGAGGTGACTAATACAAACAATCTTGGTTTTTCATTTCCACATTTGAACTTATGAAAGGCTACAGAGCCATGTCATTTTCCAGGATGATTTGGCTGATTTCTCTATGATGACTCACGGTGGAGTGTGACAGTGAAAGGTCCAAATACGCATTGAACAACAAACTGCGCTCACAGCGTGGTTTTTGCTCAGCTGCTCCGTGCCTAATTGTTCTGAAAAATGCTGGAATTATCCCCTTAACTGGAAAACGACTGTGCCTCAGCACGACATTCAGCGTACGTGGGTACACGTTTGTGTGTAGCTACAGTGAGAGCATAATAATGGCTAAATGTGCCTGTTTGACTGACTGACCGTTTGAATTATTTACTAGTAATATCTCATAAGAAGCATATTATGCAGACTGCACCAGACAAAGCCCGCCTGCACCCCAGCAGTGCCTGTAATCATCGCCCACAGCTGCTCAGATGCAGAAAGCGTGAGGAACCGGAAAATAAAAGTGACACGAGAGTGAAAAAAGCTAGAAAGGTGGAGAGGCAGAAATTATTTTTGTCTGCCTCTCTTCAACTAAGCCAAATTTCTTGCTTGTGTTTATCTCCCTGTTTTTCTATTCTGTTTCTCTCTTCGCATTTCTAAGTGTAATAATAATGAATCATATCTTTTTACTGGCAGCATATATCCTGTTTTAGGTCCAAGTTGTAAAATTTGGTTTTTAGACCTCAGCACCCCCCCCCCCCCAAAAAAAGACTGTTGGTTCATAAATGTTAACAGAATACTTTGAAAATCTTGACAAATGCTCAACTCTTCCAACATATTTAATCCATAATGCCTCCAAACTGTTGGCGATAAACAGTTAAATTGCTCTTATACATTGTCAAGTTCATTGCCAGGTTTTCATGTTTATCACCTTTGGCATGGCTCGAGCGTCTCGAGGGGAGGTTGACATGTTGCTCATCACAGATCAGTGTGACTTAAAAAAGCTCATTTAAATCCCTGACAGTTTTAAACATGTTCAAAACTTTCAGGAGCTCTGCCGGACTCTGAGCCAGCTCAGATTCAGCTTGGTGCAGGCTCACTCAGTTTTCACATTGAGCATAAGCTGAGTCACTTCCTGGCATCAAGAGTTGAGATCAGAGTGTGGCGGAGGCAAGGAAAATTATGTTTCACAATTATTGTCATTGAGTATCCCTGAGGATACTCAATGGCAGATGTAGCTGGGCGGGAACTACTCCAGAGCAATCAGAGTAGTAACTTGGCCTGTTAAGGCATGAAATAACACAAAACCCTCCCATGTGTAACAGAAGTTTTAATAAGACTTTTCAACGTAACCCAAGTTCTCGACCCACCTCTACGAGCAAGCTGATTTGTGACAGTGGCAAACGCCAGCCACAAAGGCCTTGCAACACTGATGAAGAAGAGCAGAATTGGCAAATGGAGCTTGATGAATTGGGTGTAGTAGGAGGCAGGGCAGTCTGGGCATCCATGTGGTGGATGACAGAAGTTTTATCATGCTTTAACAGGCGGCTGTAGAAACTGAGACAGCAGGTCTCCCAGGCAAGAGCTCAGACAGTCATATAGAACAAAGTTAATATTGAGAAAGCATTACCTTTTTAACAACAACTGAATATCTGACAACCTAGTCAGCAGGAGAGTTCTGTGCTCCGCTAACCCTAGGCAAAACTAGAATATGATGAGACAGAATCATTTCCCCTGGGTGTTGAATGTGAGAGAGAAGACAATGATGCATTACAGCTAATTAGAGGTTGGAGACAACAGATGTCTAATAGTATCTTGATTTAAAGAGCTCAGTGGAAGTGGACTGTCCTGCCTTAGCATGCAAACTATTACCCAGAAAAGGAACAGGGATAAGAAAAAGGCCTCTGACCTGCCGACTTCTTTTTAACCTTTGGAACACAAAATAATCTTATATTTTCAGAGTGCAATGCACAAGAAAAAATAAAAATGAAAAAACAAGACCAGATATGATGGGATTTGAATGTTCTGAATTTTGTACTTTAATTGCAGAGCCTTAAAATTTGACATCATACAAACAAAAAGCTATAATTTGGAGGACATGGTCAATTTTTCATCTCTTTGTTGGGTCTCCAGCAGCAGCATTCTACATCTTTGACATAAGACATTACAAGTACCAAGAGTAGATGACACCAGCCACAAAATCACTCCTGAAGCTGGGTGATATTAGGTGCTTCACTACAACTACTTCTCTTAATGCAAAACCAATCCATCATAACTGCATTATTTTCGCAAATAATGTAAATATTCATTCATTAATTGTTTTGTTTATCCGAGTCTGGGTTGCTTTGGCAGTAGAACAAGCAGCTCAACCCACATTTCCCATCCTCAGTCAAGTCCTCTAACTCTTCCGGAGGGATCTTGAGGCATTCCCAAGACAGGTGGAAAATATAATCCCTCCAGCGTGGCCTGGTTCTTCTCCTCCCAGGTTTATGTACCTGGAAGACCTCCCAAGGGAGACACGCAAAGGGCATCCTCACCAGATGCCTGAACTGTATCCTTTTGGAACAAAGAAGCAGCTCTACTGCTAGTCCCTCACGGATATTGGAGCTCATACACCCAAAATAGGAACCTCATTTCTGCTGCTTGCTTCCACGTTATTCTTTCAGTGATTAGCCAAAGTTCATGACCATCAACTGGTAAATAGAAAGCCTTGCCTTCTGGCTCAGGTCTTACCACTATGCTCTGGGACAGTGTTCACAACTCAGATCTGCCCCTATCTGTCTTACCCCCATTCATAAACAAGACCCAGAGATAATTGGGGAAATAACTCTCCTCTTGATCCAGATTGAACAATCTGCCTTTTTCTGATATACATATATATGCATTCATCTTCAACCGCTTATCCAGAACCATGTCACGGGGAATATATATACAGTGAGGCAAATAAACAGGGGTGCACATAACTGGTGTCTATTAGAGATGCTATCTTTCCTGATGTACTAAAAACTGGTATCGTCATGCCAATACATAAGTCTGGAGACAAACTAGAGGTCAGTAATTACCGGCCTATCACCATCCTCCCTGCCATCTCCAAAGTGTATGAAAAGGTAGTAGCAGAGCAATTAATTACACACATTGACACCAAATCTCTTTTAAATCATTTTCAATTTGGTTTCAGAAAAACATACTCAACAGAGACAACTTGCTCCTACTTCCTTGAAGAAATTAAAACAAATTTAGATCATGGAGGTGTAGTGGGAGCTGTGTTTCTGGACCTGCGAAAGGCTTTTGATACTGTTTCTCACAATGTCTTAATAAGGAAATTATCAAATTTTGAACTGTCTAATCAGACAATAAATTGGATGGCATCATACCTAAGTGGCAGGAAATGTGTTTGAGTAAATGTGTTCACACATTGTCCCCTTTAAAAGACTGCACTATGGGAGTTCCGCAGGGTTCCATTTTAGGGCCGCTGTTTTTTAGTTTGTACATTAATGATCTTCCATCGGGGTGTGACATTAACATCATTATGTATGCGGATGATACTGTCTTGTTTAGTCACAGAAAGAACATGACAGAAGTGGCCACAAAATTAACAGGAGAATTGAAAAAGGTTGCTGCCTGGCTACAAAATTGCTGTCTCACACTACATGTTGACGAAACGGTTGCAATGGTTGTACTTTACAAATAGACAAAAAACCTTTAAATCAACCAGACATCCATATAAATGGGAAAAAAATAAAAAATGAAAACAACTTCACCTACTTGGGCGTTACCTTTGACCCAACCTTGACTTTTAAAAATCATGTCAAGAAATTGTGTAATTCTTTAAAATTTAATCTGGCAAATTTTAGGTACATTCGAGGATCTCTTACTATTGAGGCATCTCATATGTATTTAAATTCTATGATTCTCTCACGCCTTCTGTATTGCGTGACTAGTTGGTCGCAGACCAGTAAATCAGTCCTAAAGCCACTTGAATCAATGTTCAAAAGGGCAATAAAAATTCATGATAGGAAATCCAGACAATATCATCATTGTCTTATTCTTTCTAAGTATGATTTTCTAAATTTTGACAATGTAATAATACATACAAATATCTGTCTACTCTTTAAAATCATCTACGATATGGCTGCTCGTCCCCTAAGAAGGTTTGTCACATTGTGCTCAGAAAGAACAACTCAAGCTACAAGGGCGACCTCTAGAGGAGAGTGCAGCATCGCTAAACGTAGGACCTCTTTTGCCAAATCTGCCTTTTCTGTTGTTGCCTCTAGTCAGTGGAACATCTTACCAAACGACATAATGAAATGTACAACTTTTCCAACGTTTGTACAGCTGACAAAGAAATGGCTTTTATCAAAGCAAGTTTGCACCCACCACTGATGAATGTATGTGTATGAGAGTGTGTGCAGGTGAGAGCACAGAGTGCAGGTGTCTGAAAAGTATGATTTGTATATATGATGTATGTATGTGCCTATGTGTGAGAGTATAGCGTGAAGATGTTTGAAAAGTGTGACTATATATATATATATATATATATATATATATATATATATATATATATACGAGGTCTATTAGAAAAGTATCCGACCTTATTATTTTTTCAAAAACCATATGGATTTGAATCACGTGTGATTACATCAGACATGCTTGAACCCTCGTGGGCATGCGAGAGTTTTTTCACGCCTGTCGGTTACGTCATTCGCCTGTGGGCAGTCTTTGAGTGAGGAGTCGTCCACCCGCTCGTCGATTTTTTTCATTGTTTAGGAATGGCTCAGAGACTGTTGCTTTGTTTGATAAAATTTTTTTCAAAACTGTAAGGCACAACTGAGTGGACACCATTCAATAAATTCAGCTGGTTTTCTGTAAAAATTTTAACGGCTGATGAGAGATTTTGGTCTGGTAGTGTCGCTTTAAGGATGGTCCACGGCGCCTGACGGCGATCTGCGCTTCGAGGCGGCAGCGTCTCGCCGTTTCAAGTTGAAAACTTCCACATTTCAGGCTCTGTTGACGCAGTAAGTCGTCAGAGAACAGAGAACTTTCAGAAGAAGTCGGCATGAGGAGTTTATTCGGACATTCCATTGTTAACAGTCATTTTGTAATGAAAGAATGTGCGGGCAGAGTCGCATGTCGGGCTGGACCCGACCGCGGGGGGTCGCGGCAGGAAAAACACCTCTGCTGGAAATCTTAACGGGCAAGTTGGAACATGCCCAAGCTGTTAAACAATTTCTCAGTTACTCACTTGTTGAAAGCCATTAAAAGCCGCCTGAATTCTACAAATGGTTTTCAACACGGAGGTGTTTTTCCTGTCGCGGCGCACACAGATTTGCTGAGTCGTCACGGAAACGACTCGGCGAATTTGCGCGTACGTCTTTCATTAAAAAAATGTCCTTAAACAGTGGAATGTCCGCATAAATTCCTCATGCCGGCCTCTTCTGAATCTTCTCTGTTCTCTCATGATGTCCTGGGTGAATTAAGCCTTAAATTAGGATGTTATCAGCTCGAAACAGGCCGACGACAGCGCCTGGAAGCGCTGCAGGACGTCCCGCTCCGTGGGAAGTCCTTACAGTGACAGAAACACCCCATAATCTCTCATCAGCCGTTAAACTTTTCACAGAAAACCAGCTTATATATTATATATGTGATATTCCTCACAGGTCCAGAAAAAATTTTGATAAAGCAACGCGCGCCGTCTCGAGCAGCGTGTGAAACAAAGGAATTCAGCCGAGAGGGCGGGACCACATCTCACTCAAGGCCTGCCCACAGGGAAATGACGTCACCGACATGCGTGAAAAAACTCACGCATGCGCACAAGGGTTCAAGCATGATTGGTGTAATCGCATGTCATTCAAATCCATATAGTTAAAAAAAAAAATAAAATGGTCGGTTTATTATCTAAGAGACCTTGTATATATATATATATATATATATATATATATATATATATATATATATATATATATATATATATATATATATATATATATATATATATATATATATATATATACGAGGTCTATTAGAAAAGTATCCAACCTTATTATTTTTTTCAAAAACCATTTGGATTTGAATCACGTGTGATTGCGTCAGACAAGCTTGAACCCTCTTGCGCATGCGTGAGTTTTTCCACGCCTGTCGGTTGCGTCATTCGCCTGTGAGCAGGCTTTGAGTGAGGAGTGGTCCAGCCCCCTCATCGGATTTTCATTGCCAGGAAATGGCAGAATGATTTGGGCTTTTTTTCCATCAGAATTTTTTCAGAAACTGTTAGAGACTGGCAGCTGGAAACCATTAGAAAAATTTATCTGGCTTTCGGTGAAAATGTTACGGGCTTGGTAGAGAATAAGGAGTGTTACAGTCGCTTTAAGGACGGCCTCCAGCGGCTGTGGGGCATGCCGCGCTCCGAAGCCGCCATCGACAGGCTGAGCGACCATTTAATTTCTAAACAGATGGCTGTATGGATCCGTGACCATCGTGTGCCATTTCTCTGGTTATCACAAGAGCTGGACATCAACCATTTTCCGGCAGATCTCACTTTTAACAAGAGATTTTGTCATGGAAAGCCGAGCGGAGGCTTCGCGCGTCACGATGGATTCGCTACTGGAGCGAGACAAAACCACCTCCATTTTGGTCTCACAGGACGGCTTTGAGATGGCGTTCAGACAGCTGTCGGTGTTTTTTTCCATCGAGTGATTATCCGAGAAATTGTGGATGTGCCTGGACATGCCAGAACATGTCCCATGAGGCTTCATCACAGCGTTGCTGTGCGCCATGCGGCACCGCTGTGACACGCAAAGCCTCCGCTCCTCTTTCCATGACAAAAACTCCTGTAACAGTGGAATGTGCTGTTCATTTCCAAACTGGATGCTGTGTTTTATCCGGGACGTCGTCTGACTAGCACAGGAATTGTGAAAAGATGTGGACATCAGCACTTTTTCGGCACATTGAGACAGACGTGCGGAGGAATTCCGCGCGTCGCGGCGGTGCCGCATGGCGCAAAGCAACACCGTGATGAAGCCTCACGGGACATGTTCTGGCATGTCCAGGCACATCCACAATTTCTCGGATAATCACTCGATGGAAAAAACCACCGACATCTGTCTGAACGCCATCTCAAAGCCGTCCTGTGAGACCAAAATGGAGGTGGTTTTGTGACGCGCGAAGCCTCCGCTCGGCTTTCCATGACAAAATCTCTTGTTAAAAGCGAAATCTGCCGGAAAATGGTTGATGTCCACCTCTTGTGATAACCAGAGAAATGGCACACGATGGTCACGGATCCAGACAGCCATCCATTTAGAAATGAAATGGTCGTTCAGCCTGTCGATGGCGGCTTCGGAGCGCGGTGCGTCCCACAGCCGCTTTGGGCCGTCCTTAAAGCGACAGTAACACTCCTTATTCTCGACCAAGCCTGTAACATTTTCACCGAAAGCCAGATAAATTTTTCCAATGGTTTCCAGCTGCCAGTCTCTAACAGTTTCTGAAAAAATTCTGATGGAAAAAAAGCCCAAATCATTCCGCCATTTCCTGGCAATGAAAATCCGACGAGGGGGCTGGACCACTCCTCACTCAAAGCCTGCTCACAGGCGAATGACACAACCGACAGGCATGAAAAAACTCACGCATGCGCACGAGGGTTCAAGCTTGTCTGACGCAATCACACGTGATTCAAATCCATATGGTTTTTGAAAAAAAAAAAATATATATATATATATAAGATGAGTGTGAACAAAGTGGTATCTTTTGTATATGTCTGTGAATTGATAAAATGTTGAAAGTTTTTATGAATGGTATATCTGAGGGGCGAGGTATGATATGTTTACAGTATGAATAGTCTTTGTGCTAAATGGATTTTCTTTTCACTTACAAACTCTGTCACTCACAGTTAGACATCAACCTGTCCAGGGACTACAGGTGGAAATTAGTATTTTTGCTATAACCTGGCACAATGCATCTTTCCTGTTTTTTAGGTCAGTATATTATTGTGCACTGTCCCTGAGAAATAAAATAATACCATACCATATATATATATATATATATAAACAGAAAATCACATTGTATTGATTGTTAAATAATTAATTTGCATTTTATTGCATGAAATAAGTATTTGATCACCTACCAATCTGGCTATCACAGACCTCTTAGTTTTTCTTTAAGAAGCCCTCCTATTCTACACTCTTTACCTGTATTAATTGCACCTGTTTGAACTTGTTACCTGTATAAAAGACACCTGTTCACACACTCAATCAATCACACTCCAACCTATCCATCATGGCCAAGACCAAAGAGCTGTCGAAGGACACCAGAGACAAAATTGTACACCTATACAAGGCTGGGATGGGCTACAGGACAACAGGCAAGCAACTTGGTGAGAAGGCAACAACTGTTGGCGTAAGTATTAGAAAATGGAAGAAATACAAGATGATCTTCCTCAGTCTGAGGCTCCATGCAAGATCTCGCCTCGTGAGGTAAGGATGACTCTGAGAAAGCCCAAAACTACATGGGATGACCTCATCAATAACCTGAAGAGAGCTGAGACCACAGTTGCAATGATTACATTAGTAACACACTACACCGTCATGGCTTAAAAGCCTGCAAGGCACGCAAGGTCACGCCAGCACATGTCCAGGCCCGTTTGAGGTTCACCAGTGACCATCTGGATGATCCAGAGGAGACATGGGAGAAGGTCATGTGGTCAAATGAGACCAAAATAGAGCTTTTTGGTATCACCTCCACTCGCTATGTTTGAAAGATGAGAACAACCTCAAGAACACCTTCCCAGCTGTGAAGAATGGGGGTGGAAACATCATTTTTGGGGATGATTTGCTGCAAAGGGGACAGGACGACTGCACCATATTGAAGGGAGGTTGGATGGGGTCATGTATCATGTATCATGCATCAGGTCATGTATCGTGAGATTTTGGCAAACAACCTCCTACCCTCAGTAAGAGCACTGAAGATGGGTCATGGCTGGGTCTTCCAGCATGACAATGACCCCAAACACACAGCCAGGATAACTACAGAGTGACTCCATAAGAAGCATTTCAAGGTTCTGGAGGGGCCTAGCCAGTCTCCAGACCTGAACTCAATGGAAAATCTTTGGAGGGAGCTGAAACGTGAAACCTGGAAGATCTGGAGAAGATCTGTATGGAGGAGTGGACCAAAATCCCTGCTGCAGTGTGCAAAAGTGGTCAAAAACTACAAGAAACATCTGACACATGCGCAATGAAGGCAGTGTGGACCAATTTTTAGAGGGGACATTCAGGTGACAACACTGGGCTTGGCTGGGGAAGTAACCTGCATCAGACTGACATACAGTCCAGCAGGAGTTGTAGCCTCTCTTCATCTTTTACTTCATGCTATGATATCAGGAGATAATGACACCAACGTGCCTCAAGGCCTATATACTCGTGATGTTACATGTTGTGCCAATGCTTTGAAGTGTCTGTTGAGTAATGCAAGAAGTGTCGCTACAATGTGCATTTCAAGGCTTGTATCATCTCAGACCAGTGATAAGTGATCGATGACGTTGTGAACCTCGCGGCCCGGCTGTACCACGTGACTGGTTCGGGAAGTGGTTTCAATCTTAGTGCAAGGTTTTGACAGCAAAATAAACCCTACAGATTCCATTCCAAATGTGTGGTTGTGATTCAGGAAAGGTTTGGTCAGTTGAGAAACCCTAAACCCAAGCACAGCTGAAAAATTGTTTCTTAATAAAAACAAGTAACACATTACAAAAGGACATTCACGCTCCTCTGCCTACTTAAACCGATGCCTTTTTCCACAATGACACTACACCACAACACAATTTTTGGTCGAATGATTTTACACACATAGGGCACATTCGCAAAACAATTACAGTACAGTATAATCATAATATACTGACTAGAAAATACACTATATTGATATAAACAAATTATATAGTCATACTTTTTTCGTTGTTTATAGTCAGTCCCATCAGCCGTTACTGACACAACATACAGAATGTTGCAAATTACATGGTTAAGATCACAGCTGCCTGTTTTACACACTTTGGCCATCAGGTGGTGTTGTGTGCACATGAAGCCTCAAGAAATGAACCCTTTTGTGAACCAATTTGCTGGAAAGCTTCAATGTATGAATGATCTTTCCCCTGTGCTTGGTATTTTTGTTTGTAATCTGTCATGCCATGTTTAGTTTAGGTCTTTGGTTTTCATTTTGTTTAACTCAGGTTTTGGTTTGGTTTCTTGTTGTTTGGGTTTAAGACTTTATTTTGCCTATTTTGGACATGGACCTATTTTGGAATCCAGGACTTGGATTGTTTTGTCTGTGTAGATTCTCTTGCTGGGTTTTCCTGCTTGGGTTTTATCTGTCCCTATCTCTCTTGTCTGTTGCTCTTGGTGCTTGGTGGAGGGCGTTGCACTCTGTCTGGGCCACACCCTGTTCTGGATCCTTCCACACACTGTTTATAATCTGCAGCTCATCACCTAGGTGTACTAAGCTCCACTGGTTGCATGAGTTTTTCGCCTGATCATTGCACCTTGTGCCTTTGCTTCTAGCTCTGTATTTCTGTGTATTCCAAGTCCTGCTACCACATTGTGTTTTTGACCACCTGCCTGTTTATACTGACCATGCCTTTGCCTGATGTTTATGATCTGTTTGCACATCTTGGACTGCCTTTCTGTGTACTGGACCCCACTGAGTCATTCAGTAAACGCTTTTACAAACCAGAGCTACTGTGTCGAGTCCTGCACTTGTGTCCAGATGTTTCTGTCCGACAAACCTGATAGCTTCATCTCACCATCACCACTATATAGCAGAGGTGGGACGAAGTCACCATAAAGTCGTTCTCAAGTCCCAAGTCAAGTCTCAAGTTAGCTTGTAAACAATTGTTGGTTATTATGACTTGGGACTTGCTGATTCATGACTTGAGAGTGACTTCGTCCAACCTCTGCTATATAGGATTTACTTCTTCCATATCCTGTACATATAACAGAACTGACGAATAAAAATGACTTTGACTTTTGACTCTGACATGACAAAAAAGTACCCATGTATATTTGTTTGTCCCTCAAATGATCTGTCTCCCTTTTTCACAGCATCTGATGATCTCTGTCAGATGAACAATTTGCAATTCATAGGCTCTGTCATCTCTGATCATCCATAAATTGTGAGAAACTGGCCTCCCACTACAACTAATCTGCTCAACAGACTCCTTCACACAAGCAATCAATCAATTAGGATGAGATGCATTGATCAGATTAGCATTCCACATTCCCCGGGGCTGGTTGCAAACCACAAAAGGTCGGTTTTACTCAAATATATTCATAATTGACAGCTGAAATGTTTTTGACACTGCTCCGATCAGACCCACCTTCCCAGCTGTTATCATCCTTTAGATGAACATTATGATGGCAGATGGAGACTTCAAACAAGCGTTGGCTGTAAAATGTTCAGAGACTTCTGACGACTCCACAACAATAAAAACAGGTATGTTTTATTAGACGAGCTGTTGTGCTTTACAATCTCATTACTCAGTTATGTCATTAATAGAATATTTATGCGCACAACTACATTATCTGTCATTAGTAAATCAAACTGATTCAGCACACGACGCCTCTCTTTTCATTCTTAAAGTTTCGACAGTTTTGAGTTTGCCGTCACTAATTTACAGTATTGCCAAAAAAATTTGGTATCCTCACCAGCCACACATACTATCTATTCTTTAACTCCAGCCTTATTTTACTTATTATCCTGTATGCTTCATCTCAGCCCACATTTTGGGTATCACATTACTCCCCGTGGTTACTAATTTGACCGCGGGGGAAACGCGTTTTTCCACCTTACTAGAATAAAGTGTAATTGCACATCCACTACAGTAGGTGGCAGTGGCGCTCTCACTTTCAGTGTAGCATAATGGAACGCAGCTCTAGGGTTTTTTTCACACTCGAAAGCTTAGACGAGGAAATATAATGAAATGTATGTAGCGCTTGGCGTCACTGTGGCTACGGTGGGAGACGAGGAAAGGCCAGTGTGTCTTAAAATGTTGTGGTTTTTTTGTCTGTTAACGTGTTTTATATATTGTGCTCCTGAGTTAGTGTTCTGATCAATATGAATTTATTATTATTTATTGATTTTATTTAATTTTGTTTTACAGTATCAAATGGCAGTCAGTCAAAAATGTTTATAGTTTAATGATTCAAGTTATTCTTTGCTGTAAGTTGATCTAAATTTATTTCTTTTTTGTTTTCTTTAATGTTAATAAGGATACAGTGTTATGCAGAGGTGTACTTATTAGAGGTGGGCGATACCGGGAATTTTGGTATTGATCCGATACCAAGTAAATACAGGCCCAGTATCGCCGATATCGATACTGATACCAATACTTTTTCATATTTAAGCATCATAGAGTCAAAGGATCCAAAAGACCTAGGATAGAATTTCGCCAAGCATGGTACGTGACAACCAAATACTTTATTATCACAATCAACATTTTTGTTTAAAAAAAAATATCACTCAACACAACTTAAAACAAAATCTCCTGAGGTAGAGTGCTGACAAACCACAATACAAGGGTGCGCTGCTCCGTGCTGTGTGACACAGCGCAGCGCTGCTCTTACAGACAGAGAATAGACTTTGATGAATCTGTGTGTGCAGCAGTCAGTGCATGCGGGACAGAAAAAAGCTTGAGTATCGATCTATTTACATGAGGACCGTTCAATATCAATACCAGCGTTGGTATTGATATTATCGATATTAGGATCAATCCGCCCACCTCTAGTACTTATAACAATTTTATGGACAAATGATACTATTTATAGTCACAGCAGAGAGTGTGTGTGTGTGTGTGTGTGTGTGTGTGTGGGGGCGGGGGGGGGGGGGGGGTGGTGGTGGTGGTGGTGGTGCAAAATGTTTTCTTCTTCCTAGCGGGGAGCGTAACAGGAAAATAATTGAGAAGCACTGCACTAGTGGACGGACCACACCAATAAGCACACAAGGTGCCCAGTGTTCAGCAGGTGGTGGATAAATTACATATAGATTTGATGCCATTATGTGCTTTTAATTTTGCACTTTACAAGTTGATGGTATCTGCTGTTTTTGAGTTGGCAGCTAATATTATACTTAGGCTGCCAGTGAACACTGGTGCACATTGGGGATCTGTTCTACCTCTGATACTCTTCAGTCCTTGCAAGGACTGAGCGTTGGGTAGGGTTGTGGTAACCAGCAACGTTGACGCTTTTGTTGGCAAGGAAAGGTTGAATACCTTGAATACGTAGATGATGCCGTGACAAGTGAATACCAAACTGGTGCAACCGATATTCAACTAGTGCTGATAAAAGTTGAACTAATGAAGAAAATCGATGTCCGACATCAAGGCTTTCCATTCCCAACCTGACACTCAGCTACATTATTACTGTACAAGTCCTACGCTTGTTACCAGTGCAGGAAATCTTAACATATGCACTTGTCAATAATTAACCATCATCCATCATTTGGAGCGCGGCAGTCTTACTGTTGTTTCTAGAAAATCACTTCCTTTTTCATTTGAAGCAATAACATTTATAACTGCAGGCAAAGATGTTTCATTTGATGAGCTTAGCAGGAAGGGCAGTTTCCTCTGGAAGTACTACACAAGTCATTACTTTAATAAAACACTTCCTTTTAAAACCACACTCCATCTTCATCTGTTTTTTTTTTTTTCAACTCAATTTTCTGTGCTTGTCTACTGATGTCAGTCATGGAGTAAAGCTCAGGTTTGAGAAGAGGGATTAGAACCTACAACCATTTCCTCTTCTCTAACAGGATTTTAAGAGTAAATGTGTGTGAGCTGAGTTCTTCAGAGGTTTAGGGGAGATGTGGTCTGAGCCAATCCACATATTCACATGTCCTGTCAACGCCGAGCCCATCAGTGTCTTTATCCGCCGTGCTGCAAGTCTGCGGCTTTTTATGCACGTCTTTTGATTTGTCCATAAAAAACTCCACGCATTTACATGCATGTGCAGCATGTAGAATGTTCAAGCTGTCATCCTTGCGCAATAAACACCCCGTGCATCCCCAGATCAAAGGCAACGCGACAGACATGGTTTATCTGCTGCCCTCCTCACTTCATGAACTCTCAGTGCTCGAAGTATTAAGACATTTTCAGAGCGGTGATTGCTTGGTCCAAGCCGAGTTGCTCCATGAAGCACTTCAGCGCTGTAGCACAGATCTGTCACATTTTCTTTGATATAAACAGACCTATTGCCATTTTCAGTGCACCCGTTAGAGGTGTACATTCTTGTAAATGCTTTTGTCTAGTCTGATTTTGACCTATGGATGGGATTAATCACACTGTTAAACCGAACACTCCACTTTAATACAAGAATTAAGTTAATGTAACTCAAACTTTGAAAAAAGTTATAGTCACTCATTTCCATTAATTAAACTAACTCAAAAATGAATTGTTGTCATAACAACTCAGTTCTTTTAAGTGCATTTAAAGTTTGGGGCATTTAAGTGTTGGTGATGTATTTCCAGTGCATTCCATTCACTCATTTTAATTGAGTTTATGTAACGGAAGCCAGCAGGTGTCGCTGTGCAGATGTAGTTAGTAAACCTCACTCGCAATAGCTCAAAAGGATTCTCTAGTCACAAGGCCAGATCCCTGGGTTTTAGCCTTCTGGTTAGACAGTATGACTTCCATGCCAGAGATTGTGAGTTTGCGTCCCAAGGGGAGCGAATGGGCAGAGCCCTAACAACACAATGCAGAGTCAACAAGTAAACCAAAGAATGCATAAAAAGTCTAATCAAAAATGTAATGCAAATTTTTTAGGCAGAAATTTATGTCACTTTTTTAATTGAAAAACATAAACTACATACGTTTAATTAACTATAAATTGTTAAGTTACTAAAACTTTAACAAAAACAAAACTTTAAACATTTTTGAAAATGATTTTATTTAAATTGGCAAACTCAAATGGTTTAAGGCAATCGGTTTCCTCAAATGGTTTGACTTCAATTACAGTGCAGTGATCGTCACAGATAAGATTTATGGCTGTATTCAAATAATTTGGAAAAATGCCAACTCAGCCATTGCTGACTAAAATGCCATGATGTTTTAGGAGTTGGACTAACTGAAAGCATTTGTTTAAGTGTTTTAGTTTAGTTGATTTGAGTTTTATTAAGTTGAACTTAATTCAAAGGTTTTGGCGTTGCTAGGTAACCAAATTACGTCATTAGGTTTTTGGAACTTCTTTATTTTACCTTCATTCTACCTGGAATTGTCCATGCAAATTTTTATCTTGACTCATTCAATTTTTTAAATCCGCTTGCTCCAATCAGAGGTCAGATGGGACTGGAGCCTATCCCAGCAGTCATAGGGTGCGAGGTACAATACACCCTGGGCAGGATGCCAGTCTATCATAGGCCCACCTTTAAATTATCTTAATTTTGCACATTTTTTAGTTTTTACCCAAGGCCATCAAATATGGCCATCTGGTATTGCGAAGGCTTTTTGTCCATCCGTCTGTCTGTCTGTGCTCAGCGTAAGTCCAGTCCTATTACCACCAGTCTTGAAATTCACAGGGAACATTCTTGGGGCACAGACATTGGACAAATTCAAAGATGGCTAACCTTGACCTATTTTAAGAGGTTAAAAAGTCACATTCTGCTCCAATTTTTATGGTAAGAGCTTGAGGATGTTAGCGTGTTGATGTCACTTCCTAGTGTCACTAGCTGCTAACTTCGCTTCATTTTTTGCTAAATATAACATTTTTCTCATAAATTACATAAAAGCTAGTGAGAAATAAACACTTCTAAAACTGAAAACACTGTTTTTGAAACCTGATAACACCTCTGGAAGGATTTACAAGACATTTAGCGGACATTAGCATGGTGATGTCACTTCCTGGTTTCTTTGCTTTGTTTTTGGGTAGAAATAACACCTTTATTATGTATTATGTAAAAGCTCGTGAAAAATAAACACTTCTAAAAATGTAAACACTGTTTTTGTAACCTGATAACACCTCTGGAGTGATTTAGATCAGAATCAGAATCAGAATCACCTTTATTGTCATTGTAATTTGCATTACAAGATTTGAGTGCAACTCCAAAAAGGTGCTTTCTGTGGTGCGGGTAATTTTTAGCCAAATAAAAGATAGTGAGATTTAACTGTAAATTATTCAGAGTATAAGTACAACTAATATAAACATAAGGTGAAATAAAATAAAATAAAATGTGGACCAAGTAAAATGTAAGACGAGAATTACAACTGTGGAATCATATTGCACAGGAAAATTGCACATGGTTTACACATTAGAGTGGTGATCTCACCTCCTGGTTGCGATAGCTGCTAACTTTGCTTTGTTTTTTGCTAAATATAACACCTTTCAAATAAGTTATGTAAAAGCTAGTGAGGAATAACCCTTCTAAAACTGAAAACACTGTTTTGTAACCTGATAACACCTCTCGAAGGATTTACAAGACATTTAGAGGACGTTAGCGTGGCTTCCTGGTTTCGATATCTGCTAACTTTGCTTTGTTTTTGACTACAAATAACACCTTTATCATGCATTATGTAAAAGCTAGCAAAAAATAAACACTTCTAAAACTGTTAACACTGTTTTTGTAACCTGATAACACCTCTGGAGTGATTTGCAAGACATTTCACAGACGTTAGCGTGGTGATGTCACTTTCTGGTTTCGATATCTGCTAACTTTGCTTTGTTTTTTGCTAAATATAACACCTTTCTCATAGGTTATGTAAAGGCTAGTGATAAATAAACACTTCTAAAACTGAAAAAAACTGTTTTTTGTAACCTGATAATACCTCTGGAAGGATTTAGAAGACATTTAGCGGATGTTAGCTTGGTGATGTCTCTTCCTTGTTTCAATAGCTGCTAACTTTGCTTTGTTTTTGGCTAGAAATAACACTTTTATCATGTATTATGTAAAAGCTAGCAAAAAATAAACACTTCTAAAATTGTAAACACTGTTTTTGTAAGCTGATAACACCTCTGGAGTGATTTACAACACATTTTGTGGACGTCAACGTGTATGCTAACTTCCGCTAACTCAAAACTAACTTCCTCTCTTGTCAAAAGCTCATGTACACATACATGCATGCCCTCCTGCAGATGCCGTTAAAACGTAAATATTGTTGATGATTGATTGACAGAGGTGCTTATTGAACATGTACAAATTCGATGTAAGACAATAGTTGACATTAATTAAAACCATTATCAACCTACTATATGTACACCTGTTTTTAAAACAAAACTATTTTCTACCAACATCTTTTAAGTTATCAGCTTACTAAAATGTGGACATGAAAAAACCTTACTGTCATGCTGAAAATACTATTCAATTTAATTTCTACAAACTCACCCTATGAAGCATTTTCTAGAGTATATGTGCACCGTGTTTATTGGACAGTATAGAGTGGAAAAACTACATTTTGATTTTTGTCTCCAATGATTTTGTTGTTTGCCAAAACAAACCTCTTGGACAGTTCCAGGGTTCACTGTCATCCACATATCAAGATAGGTGGAAATAAGCCAAAAGACCTGAGAGAAGTAGCAAACAAACAAACATTGGTCCAATTATACTGTAATTTTAGCTACTGATCACAGCATATGAAGACTGTACTATCACAGCACCGTTTAGGTGTCGTCTCACATTTTTACTCGTAAAGCGACAAATGTAATTGGACAATTGGCTGCTGCAACAATCTTTGCCTGTTGGATCATTGGTTGCAGCTGGTGGAATGGCACGGAAAAGAAGACATAAACTCTGGGCTCGAGTTTGCCAAAAAGCGTACAGTGACTCCAGCCTGGATATTTCTCAGTGCTGCCCTGTTATAAAACTTGTGACTGGCAAAACGACAGACTAAAGTTCGTCCAGTCACAGCCACCTTGGTTTCCTTCATGCACAGTCAGTCAGTTTTCAAGGACCATCTACTCCAGCAGTTTTACCACAGTGGGCCATTTCATAATGACTGATTTAAGTGAAGTTAAAAATTCTGATTAACTCCAGACGTCTCCTGACTGCTCAATGAAATAATGAGGGAAAAACCAACAGCTGACTGCAAATCGACTCAGAAGCTAAACCATCCAATTTCCCGTGTTTAGTAAAATGTGCGCTGTAGACTCAATTGTAATTTAATGTTCTTCAAATTAAAGCAAACAGTTTACACCATATATCCACTACAATAAAACGCCAAGGTTCTTTGAAGATTTTTTGGGGTCTTTATTTATGGAAAGTGAGTTAAGCATTGACTTAAACAGGATACTATTAGATTCATTTGAAGTACAAAAAAAAAAACAAAAAAAAAAACAGTGGTAACAATATTTGTGCAAATCTAGATTTTGTCCTTAACCAACCATGTGTTATTATATTAATCTAAATATTTTAACTATGGAGTAATCAGAAATTGTAGTTTGTTCTAAGCAGTGTTGTGAAAAGTAACTTTGACAAGTTACTTTTTTAGTTACTTTTTTAGTTGCTTTATACAGTTGCTTTATGCAGTTACTTCATTAGCAGCATTATGCAATTACTTTATTAGAATCTGCGGAAAACTTGCAACTAATAAGTAATGTAACTAATAAGGTAACAAGTAATGTAACTTGGTTACTTGTAAGATTGAGCAATCAGCAAAGTAACTCATCAGCAAAGTAACTAATAGTTACTTTTCTGAGTACTAAATCTTAAAAATAACCAAATTAGATTATGAGTAACTTTATTAATTACATTCAGCAGCTACTGACAAGGTGTCCGCAGCTGCTAATGAACTAACTGTATGAAGTAACTGTAAAATATAACTGTATAAATTAACTAATGAAGTAACTTTCCAAAGTTACTTTCCCCAACACTGGTTCTAAGTAAGAAATTCATCTTGAACAAAACTAATCTAATTACTTGTAACAAAATTACATCAATTTTATTAGGTTTTTTCAAAGTAAAAAATTCATTTGTTTAAATGAAACTAATAATATTAGGTTTTTCCAATTTGAAAAAAATATTTGAAACAAAGTAAATTAGGTGTCATATAGTCTTTAATACAACTTATTTTTTAATTTGTGTGAATGTAGATTTTTGTCTTGTGGGAATGTAAGATTTTGATTGACATTAAATTAAAATTTATACTTTCAACCAAAGCTTAAATATAATTTGAGATAAGATAAACTATTCAACTTGTTTGATCAATTTCAAAGTAAAAACTTTCATTGGATTTAATTCCAATCTCCATTTTATCAAAATGAAATAATTTGGTTGTATCAAAGTGAAAAATGAACCTTGTTCATTGAAACAAATCAACTTTTTTATTTGAACTAATACAATTTTGGTTGACATTAAATCGAAATGTATGGTTTTAACCAAATTGTTATGTGTCGGACGCGGGCGGAGGACCGACCAGCGTTTGAAGTAGGACCCAGTATAAAATAAGCAGAGCACGGTACAAATGATAACAGAATTTAATAACATAACAGTGAGTGCTGAATAATAACAAATGAGTGCGCGGTCTGGCGAGGTAGAATAACGGTGCGCTCCCAGCAGCACAAACGGTCCGGAGCCAGAACAGTTCGGACCCAAGGACCCCGCCGACACCCCCCAGGTGGCCACGACAAACCGAGTCTGTGAAAGAAGAAACCATCATGTGAGTCCACCACTCCACACACAGAGAGACCACTCAAAGGTGTACATAAACAGCAAACACTTCCTTGCTTAATCACCAATCAGCTTCCCACCCTGCAGGCATAAAATTCTCCACTGCAGTGGAAGCTGATTAAACGACTAACAGCTCAATATAATAAGGTGTGAGGGACACCACATTTACTGACTGTACTCATGTTAGTCACAAAACCTAAAGTACCTCAGGAAGTGTGCTGACGAGCGTGAGACCTCACCCCCTCCTCTTTCACAGACCATGGCATCAAACCTGGTACGGTCTCTGCATCCATGATGATGAGATGGCTCTCTAGACGACGATCTCACCCGTCTGGTCACAAGGTCGAGTCTCTGGCAAATACACACTGTGTACTCCAGACTTAAATGCAACCATGCCCCAATCCATAAAGATGCACCACAGCTGTGAGTCCTGACGAGCTGCACATGACAAGCTTCAGGTGATCAGGGTGAGGTCCTAATAACTCAGCCACACATCCACTCAGTCCTGAACGCATGCCACCTGGAAGGAAAAACAAAAGACAGAAAACAGAGGACAGAAACAAAAGCCAGCCAGGCACCCCAGCCACAACACAAATCATAAATATACATTATGAGAAACTAAAAAAAATTAGCTGTAACAAATTATATCAATTTTTTAAGCTGATCCAAAGTATCATTTTTTTTTTCAGTGCAGGACCACATGTTCATGATTTGATGACTCTAATATGCTGCGCTACAAAGGTAACCCTTTGTCAAAGTTCAAATACATACAAGTATATATGGACGAATGATCATACGTCCATATTTGAGGGGTTCACGAGTGAAGGATTGCTGTTGAAGGAGCATGTTGATGTTGTCACCAACATACTCCAATGATGATTTGTTTGTGCATTTAAAATATTTTCTGAGAAGCATAAATTCCAAAGACGCCCCCCCCCCCCACCCCAATTGCATCCAATAACTGAATCCGCTGGTCGCCTCCTCAGAATGGCTCCTTGTTTGGCTCACCGTTATGCAGAGGTGTCAAGTAACGAAGTACAAATACTTCGTTACTGTACTTAAGTACACTTTTTAGGTATCTATACTTTACTCCATTACTTATTTTTCTGCCTACTTCTGACTTCTACTTATTACATTTTCACACAAGTATCTGTACTTTCTATTCCTTACATTTTTAAAACAAACAGCCTCGTTACTCTTGGCTTCAGCGCCGGTGGATGTGCGCAGTGCAGCGCAGCGCACATCCACCGGCGCGGCTCCACCTGAAGCCCGAGGTGCGGCTTTACCGAGGTGCCAGCGCGGAGTTATCTGACCATGGGTCCGAAGAAGGCACTGACGGCGGAGGAGGGAGACGATATCAAGAAGTCCCTGGACTTTTTGTCTGAGGAAATCTCTGTTGTTAAAATGCAGCAGAAATCCATTACAGAGCTGGTGGAAGAAGTGAAGGCTCTCCGGATCCAGAATGCCGAGAAAGACTGCCGTCTGGTGTACTTGGAGAACCGTGTTGCGGAGTTGGAACAGTACACAAGGATGAACAACGTTATTATTACAGGAATTCATATTAAACCTCGATCCTACGCACGGGCGGTGTCAGAAGACAGCGGAGGGGAGGCCAGCGAGCAGGAGGCCAGCTCAGTGGGACAACAGGTGGCTGACTTCCTGCAATCTAAAGGTATTCAAATGGACTGTAATAACATTGAAGCGTGCCACCCCCTGCCCAGGAGAGAGGATGGAGACAAGCGAGCAGTTATAATGAGGTTTGTCAACAGAAAACATAAAATAGCATTGTTAAAACAGGGACGGAAACTTAAAGGAACAAACGTATTCATCAATGAACATCTGACCAAAAGAAACGCAGACATCGCCAGGAAAGCTCATCTCTTAAAAAAGCAGGGAAAAATTCAACAGACATGGACTTCCAACTGCAAAACATTCATCAAACTGAACGGAACACCAGAACAAGCGAAGGTTATGGTAATCAGGAACATCGAGGAACTGGACAAATACGACCAATAAGGTATGAGGACACAAACACATCACAACACCATGACACAGACCAGAGGAACCTATTCATCTACTACATCATCTACACCTGGAGACAAGAAGGATATAACTCAAAGGATTGCTGATCATGGAAAAGTAGAACTGAGAACATTTAAATACACAGACCACAATGTACTGGACTTGGAGCACGATATAGACCCGGACAATAATTTCTTCTCAAATATCAATGACAGTTGTTGCTATTATACAGATGAACAGTTTAATCGGATCATTAAAACGGATAACAAATGATCAATAATCCATTTCAACAGCAGAAGTCTGTATGCAAACTTTAACAATATTAAAGAATATTTAAGTCAATTTTTTAAAAAAAATTTAACATAATTGCTATATCAGAAACATGGATCAATGAAGATAAAGGAATGAATTTTGAACCGATCGAAGCAGTGGTTCGCAGATTGAAGCAATGCTTCGACCTATTGTTTCGTTTATTCTTTCTTTCTTTCGCTTAATTTTCCCCCGCTAAAACCCTAAAGAGCATACTTCTGTGAGTATTATTTACCTTTTCTATGTTAAACCGACCTGTTATGGTCTTCTGAAACAGTTGATAGATGTATTTTATAACTTAAAAACGGGAGCGACGCTAACGCGTTAGCATGTCTATGGCATTTTCAATGTTAAAAGTTAGCATGAAGCAGTTCCAGCTGTCTTCACGTTCGGGTGCATTTGTTTTCAAATTGGAATATTTCTTAAATTTATTTTTGTTTATATATTAATAATCTAATGATTATTATGTACAATTTCAGAGAAAGAGACTAAAAGAACCTGAATAGAAACACAACAGAAAATAAAATATAAAAGCAACTAACAATGAACATACATACATACAGAAATAAATAAATGTTTCCTGTGAACACCTAGTGACTCTTCCACCTCCATTTCATCCCTGTCTTATTTAAGTTTAATGACAGTTTGTTTCGGTCAAACCATATTTTCAGTTTGTTAATTTCTTCAGTGATTTCCTCCAGAACTATCTGACAAACTAGAAAACTGCTGCATCCTAGTAAGAGCAGAATACTGCTGGAATGAATCTGAATAAGGAAAGTTGTTTTTTTTTTCTCACTAAATGGATGCTGCACTCACTGCAGTTTATTGTCTGGAATAGTCCCAGATTGCATTTCAGAGCTTCTAGAATTGAAACATTTTCATGCAGGTGGTGTTGGGGGGTAATTTTGGGTTTTGGGTCTTGGGCCACATGTAGAACGAATCAGTTTTTAAATTAAGCTTTCAGTTCATATAGTGGCATCTACCTTTTTTTTTTTAAAGGTTACTTTATACTTTTATACTTTAAGTAGGTTTTGGAGCACATACTTTTTCACTTTTACTTGAGTAAAGAGGTCAAGTTGATACTTCAACTTTTACCGGAGTGTTTTTAAACTGCAGTATCTGTACTTCTACTTAAGTAACAAATGTGTGTACTTTTGACACCACTGCCGTTATGCCTTATTATTATCCAGGCCACCTGCTCGTGGAGCGACAGATGGGGCAGACTTTACCTTCTGCACTCCGACCGACGGCTCCAACCACGCGAGCAGACGTTTGTCAAAGACGACCACAACAAACACTGCAGGACATGAGCACTTCCTGTGTGCGGCTCTGGAAGGTGCAGAGCCATATGTGCCGCCATTAGTGCAGAATCACTGGACGGGTTTGATGGCGCAAACTGACGAATAAACACATCAAGGGGGTGACCAACTGTGACCTGTGGGAGGTCCAACACTGCAGGTTTTCACTCTTCAGAAGTTTGCTTGAACAGATTTGAAAATCCTTAAATTAGAACACAAATTAGCAGATGTATGCTTTCGACTGAGTGCCACCTAGTTTAAAATACAGTACATTTATGTCTTCAAGATAAAGTGCCCCGCAAATGTTTTACACTGGGGCACTTTATACTTACTATATAGGGCACTATATACTTTATACTTTACACTTTATACTATACTACTGGTTAAGGTGTTGGGCTTGAGTCCAGAAGATCATGGGTTCAAAACCCCGCCTGACTGGAAAATTACTCAGGGCCCTTGGGCAAGGCCTTTAATCCCCTATTGTTCCCGGTGTGTAGTGAGCGCCTTGTATGGCAGCACCCTGACATCGGGGTGAATGTGAGGAATAATTGTAAAGCGCTTTGAGCATCTGATGCAGATGGAAAAGCACTATATAAATGCAGTCCATTTACAATTTACGCTATCAGAAATTGTCAGAAAATTATTTAGTATTTTGTTTTCGTTTGACTGATGACAAATTTGCACATGCACAGCCAACCCAATCTCATGCCATTTAGTGATGTCATCAAGAAAAGTAAATTAATTTATGGTTCGTGATACTGTCACGAAAATTTGTGACGGGAACATGAATTAATTCCGTGACGGGAGCACGAACGCAGGGTGATGTGGGGGGAGTCTGTCGGGGTTATGGTTAGGGCAGTGCTTCTCCATTATTATTATTGGAAGAAGAAAAATTTTCACGTCCCCCCACTCTCCGCCGCAACTATAAATAGTATTATCTGTCCATAAAATTGTTATAAGTACACCTCTGCATAACATAGGTGATGGTCTAGTGGTTAAGCGTTGGGCTTGAGACCAGAGACCAGAGGATCCTTGGTTAAAATCCCAGCCGGACAGAAAAATCACTAAGGGCCCTTGGGCAAGGTCCTTTATCCCCTAGCTCCTCTCGGTGTGTAGTGAGCGCCTTGTATGGCAACACCCTGACATCGGGGTGAATGTGAGGCATTACTGTAAAGCACTTTGAGCGTCTGATGCAGATGGAAAAGCGCTATTTAAATGCAGTCCATTTACCATATAACATTGTATCCTTATTAACATTAATTAAAGAAAGCACAAAAGAAAGAAATACATAGATAACTTACTGCAAAGAATAACTTTATTAACATTGTTTTTTAGTCTGTAACAGAAAAAAAATAAAGTGCATCACTTTGCTTGAAATAAAAAAAATAATTAAAAAACTGTCATTTGATACTGAAAAAATAAATTAAATAAAATTATTTAAATAAAAAATACTGGTTGAAAAAAAATGATTAATAAATTAAATAGCTTTGACTGTGTTGAATGTTTGGTCTCCAAAGTAAAGGTCAAACAAGGTTGACATCCATTGGATCCAATTACAGGTGGTATATGTTACCCTGTAACGTGATAACTAAGCATGACAGACAGCAATCTATTCCTTATTAGAACCCTATCAACCCAAACAATAATTTGCATATTTTTTTTACTGAATTTTGAGCAACTTAACTTTTGACCCCTGTAACAAACTGAAATTGACCTTTGGCACCATTTTCAACCTGGTCTCACGGCAAGTCGTGATTCAGCAGCACAAAATATACCTTAATCTATTGCTTTGTGATATTGTAACGAAAAGCACCTCATTTTCGTCACGGCAGCACAAATTCATTCTCATTCATTCCGTAATGGCTGCATGAAATTAAAAGTGAAGCGGGGGGGTCGGGGTGGTTATGGTTAGGGTGGGGGGAAGGAGTAGGATTAGGTTATGGTTAAGGTCAGGGTTGGGGGTAGGAGCAGGGTTAGTAATAGTGAGTTAAAAACAAACCCCGTCACAAAAATTTGACTCATTTTGTCACGGTAGCATGAAAAAAAAAAAAAAAAAATGTGAGACTGAGCTGGTATTTTTTCTGTTTTTTTTTTTTTTACCCCATAACTCCAGAACATTCCGTCACAGATAGTCCAAACTCTACCTTTTTGGAATCGTTATGATCAGACAAATAATGTGATATAGTTTTCAACATGATTGGAACATTTTTATATTTTGACCTTTATGTAATTCTTCACTGACCCCTAACTGGCTACAGCTACCACCCTGGGATGGTTATCATACATTTTTGTGTAGGTCTTGGTATACCGAGGCTGGAATCTACGTGTCGTTTTGTCACCTTCAGTAGTAACGAAAACCTGCTTGGCCCATGGACTAGGAGCTGGTGCATTGAAAGGATCTCTCACACAATCACACTGGGAACTGTTTTCAGGGAAGAACTTTTTAAAGAATCCCATCAATGATGAAATGTGCTGCTTGATATATAGCCGTTCTGCAGCTCCGCTAATGCATCGCCGGTAAAACTCTATTTGCGACAATATAACAGCATGAACATCCGCAATTCATCAGACACAAGGGTGTTATTCCAATTCTAATCCAATTCCATCGTTTGCACGGTTTATTTTTCTGTAGGTAATTCAGTCGACGAGGCTGACCGTTGAGCCGAGGCACCGTTGCTCCAACAGCGGTCAGGGCGTAATCCATCAAACGTGAAAATCCATCAAATCCATCAAATGTGTAGCGGTAATTCTGTATCAGAATCCACATCAATACTTTCGTATGGTGGCTTAAATTCACCCATTTAGGCGGCGGCGTCGGTACGCGACTTTCTCTTGCTCTCAGCTAACAGCGCTAACAGCTAGCAGTGCATGCAGCCGGTGTTCTGCTGAATTGTGTGTCTCACATAAATAGACAGTTCCGCGTCCTGACAATATTGTGCATGCGCAGTTGCGCGAAGGACAGGAATGACATACGACAGTAATGACACCTTGTCAGAACACCAGTCAGGGTGCGGAGTAATACATCCAAATGTGAAATGGTCAAAATATTTTGCCACTGTTACCCTGATATTATACGGTCTGAAATCTCACACGCTTAACCAATCAGATTCAAGGAAAAAATGTAATTGGATTAGAATGTCATTTATACGTCTGGCGACAGTGTCATTTGACAGAGGGATAGTTTTTATTTTTGCAGCACTTGCATCATCCAGCATGACAGAAACCATGTCTGCTGCTGCAGGCAGTATCAGCTCCTCTGCTATGGTGTGCGGTTTTTTGCACTGAGCAATTTGGTACGCCATCTTATATGATGCTAACGGTGCTCACTGGTTTACTGAAGCAGCATTCACAAAGTAGGATGATTGCTGGCAATATTCGGCACGTTTTCGCTGACAAAAACCTCAAGCGGCTTATCGGCGTGATTGGGATGTAATGTGTTTAAGTGACCCCTTCATTTATTTGGCTTCATGCTGTCCGCTGCTAAGACAGTAAACACGCCGGTGTTTCCTCATCTCCCATCGTAGTCACAGTGAAGCTAAGCGCTACATACGCTTTGTCATATTTCCTTGTCTTAGCTTTCGAGTGACTTTCATTTGCTTCTTTATCTCCGTCTCTCGCCGCCTTTCTTTTCATCCCAGTTAAATATTTTTCCAAAGTGTCTCTTGAAGGGTTGTTCACTGCACTTTGTATCACCTAGTTTGTGCTGTGTGTGCACACATGCTGGAGACACCATAGAGCTGCATTCCATTATGCTAGAGTCCTCATTACTCCCTGCACACACTGACAATGAGCGCGCCACTGCCACCTACTGCAACTACACTTTATTCTGGTGTGGGAAAAAAACATGTTACCCCCCCACCCCCATGGCATCGCACAGCACCCCCACTATTTGAGAAGGACTGGGTTAGGGGAACAGGTAGGGTTAGAAATCGTTAGGAGCACAAAAAAAGAGTGAGAGTGGGCTGGCATGGCAGTTCTCAAAAACAGTGCAATCCAACTTCATTCCCTCCTGTTTTAATGCTCCAAAGTCAAATTAACTAAAATTTAACTAAAGTTTGCTCGAGGTCTTCCTTTTGATACAGGCTCAAGAGTAATATTTAAAACTGGTTTTCAAAGCTTTGGTGAACTGTTTCAGATTAGCATTACTAATTTGTAGAACAGAAGAAAAGTTCAGACACTATCCCCTGCCACATGTTCTCTCTATTATTTTGTTCTGGTTTTAGTTTCCCATTCTGTTGTAATGTTACGTATTGACATTGTGGTGGACATCATGTTTGTCCCTGCATTTGCTAGCTTGTTAGCTTGCCAGAGTGCAACACCTAGCATACAAAGTGTTCCGTCGGTGGACAAACTACATGTGAGTTTGAACCGTAGCTGTTTGTAACTTTCAACAACTTGGTTCAGCATCCACTAACCATCCATAAGTTATGAACTGACATATCCACTAACCACCCGGCAGGTGGCAGTATGTCTACGGGATATTACATAGGCAAAACAAAGTAGCTCTTTCTATCGATGTGGTACATCAAAGTTCATGAGATGAAACTGGGTTCTTCTTCATATGTTATTTTAATTTGGTGTGGGTTTTTTTCAGGTATTATCTCCACAAACTGGCTGGGATGGACTAATTGATTCACTCACCCAGTAGGCCTATACAATTACATTTAAAACATGAGTTTAAATAGGAATGTTGGCACAGTGGGGCATGTGAGGCACTTGTAAATCGGGCCTTTTGTTTGCATAAGATTTATGAAGCCTCACTGCTAATTGCAGGGTCCTGGTGGCCACTAAGGCCACCGCTACTTATGCATTGTTTGAATTTATTGCCACATTTGTTATATTGTGCATTATACTGTGCACGTCCTGCACGGAACAAAAATTCAAATTTGCCACTAATTTGATCCCATACATATTGAATAACAGCCATACTTTGACATTTAACCTTTTATGTTTTATCCTGTTAGGTTCTTTATGTAATGAGTGATCTCAAGAAGAATTGGACAGGAAAAAGACTTCAAAGTTTAAATGTACTGAAAAAGTTCAAACACTGATACAGTGAGTCATCTGCAGCGCTGGGGGTTTTTGACAAGATTACATACAAACATCTGGGACAAAGAGCCCAGAATTTCTCTCTACACTAAGTTTTGTTCCTCCAGCCGGCCCCATGTGAGCGGTCCTTAGACTGTCGTGAATCAGCGTCTCTGTGATTGGCTGCCAAGTGAAGTAGGCGGGTGTCTGCTCATGTTGCATTCAAGGTTATGTAAAAATCTTATAGTGTTTGTGTATGTCGATGCCAAACAATAAATCAGAGTGCTCCATCATGCTGTTCATATAGATGTCAATACTTTGGTTTATCAATTAGACAGCTATAAAATATCAGATGGTTTAGTTGTTTTGGTGATGGTCGTGCCAAATACAAGGACATTTTCTGCATCAGCCATTTTGAAAAGCAGTTAGGCTAAGATCAGATAGTTACAAGGACATTTTGGATGTACGTTGGCCATTTTGTAATATGCATCAAGGAACACTCTGACATCCACTTGAGACTAAAAAGTATCATTTACAAAGTGTGAACATGCCCCAAAAGAAGGAGGTGAGAGTTACCCAACTTATTAGTGTTCAGTGGCGGGCACAGTTCAGCTAATCCGATAACAGATAATTATCGAAGCTAATGTTTTTGCTAGTGGATTAGCTTTTCAGATAAGTTTTAAAACCATCATTGGACCAGTTATCTTCCTATAAATTTAGTTCAGATAACTTTCAGTTCGATAACTTTTTTTTTTTTTTTTGCTGGTAAAGTGAGCTAAGTTTAACTGTCAAAAATGTTCCTAAACCCTAAAATCAACATTTTAGTCCATCTGTTGTGTGTTTGTGGCAGACTGGCTTCCTGTCGCTTGCTGATGATGTCATCATTAAGCGCAAAAATGATTGGCCAGTCGACGCAGGGAGCATTGTGAGTAGCGTAGTTTAGGTTCACTTTGGATGTAACATCTGCTCGACACAAAAACAAAACAGACTAATTTTAACATGATTTTATTTTATTTCTTTGTGGCTGATGGGATAATTTAATCGCCAAGACTCGGTGGGGGAGAGGAGCTCTCATGGCGCAGCTGTGTACAGAGGGACTTTTCTTCACTGTTTAGACACTGTTTTGGATTAAAAAGGATGCTTTATGTGGATTATTTCTTCAGATGAATGCCACTGAAACTAACAGGTAAGAATTTATATTTACTACATGTATTTTACTCTGCCAATCAATGCATTTATGAACATATTTCAGTTGTTTAAGCCACAGAGTTCAAAGTGTGTGAAAAAAGCAGCAGCTTTTTAGTTTGTAAATGACGGTGTATCTAATACCGAGATGAACTGTGACGTCTAATATTGTGTTTTACTGCTTTTGAAAGCTGATGACAGTGTTTAGGGTTTTATTTTTTTATTCATTCATTTTTTTGTGCATTCTTATGTATTTGTGATTTTTGAATTTACCCAGCAGCGAAAAGTGAAACTGGTTTATCAGAAGCCGACAGTGTAATCTGATGTGGCTGCGTCCGAATCAGTACTAAAAGTTATTGGTTATCTGTAATAAAGACATATTTTTAGCAGTTATCTGTTTTAGCATCACAAAAGATAAGTTTTCAGTTATCGGATTAATGGTTATCGAAGCTAACTTTTTGGTTCGCTGTGCCCACCACTGTGTTTAAGCAAGACACTGCAATTTTATTTGACATTATCAGGCAATGGGTTTTCATAAAATCACATCTGACAGGGAAGCACTTAATTTTCCCCTTGTATTCCTTGTAGTTTTTAATGTCTAGTTTCTAAAATGCCACTAAAGAAGCTGAGTGTTTAAATTCACCGGATAATAAATTTGCCACACGTAGTACCATTGCAGTTCATATTGATGCAACTGTGGAAAAAAGCACAAGGCATTCCTGGAGAAGATGCAGGATTTCATGCTTTTTGTAACGTATGCACGCGTGGCTTCTTGTGAACTGTGTGCATGTGAGGCAGAACATCAGAGGCGTGTCAGATTAAAAAAGTTGACTTATCATGTGGAGGTGGCGCACACCAGCTCTGTGCCAGGCCTGATCACAAGTCGGACTCACTTACCCAGTTATTACGGCTGCTGCTTCCTTTCTGCTTGTATGTAGAAAATTTACATTTGCACTCATTATTTCTTAGTCAAACACAAATAGAGCTTGAATGCAATTTGATGTTTGCTTAAAATGATTCCCTTATTTTTTTTCTTTGGGGAAATTTGAAATGTTCAGATTTACGCAATGGGTACCTTGTGGGAACGCATGTTGCAACATGAGTCTTACTATGATATTTGCACACATTTGCATACTAATGCCGGGACCTTATGGTTTAAATTCTACCTGAGTCTCACCAGGTGTAGCAGTGGAAATCTGATACACCATTGAGAACCTCATGAGTTCCAGATGATGCAAGTACAGGTGAGCCCCGTTTACTTGCGCAAGTCTGAAACCACAAGTTAATAAGGTTGACCAAAAACTAAAATCAGCTTACCTTGCCGTATTACAACAGTTATGAGCATTTGAATTTGAAGTGTGATTCCTTCCTGGTTGGTGATGATTTCTTCATCCGGAGTAGGTTCAGGATCTTAGTCTTCTTCCTCCGGCTGCTGCACATCAGCGATGAGGGCTTCGTCAGTGCCCACGATTCTTGACGATTCAAAACTCTTTAGATCCTTACTGCAGTTTCAGATTGAACCGGAATGGGCGCTTGTATAAATTACAGCAGGAAAGCTCTAAAGAGGAACATCACATCCCACAACTTTGAAGGGTCAGGATTCATCTGTCCTCTTGCTGACCTACAGCAGCTGGAGGAGGAAGAAGAAATAAAAAAAACTAAACAAAAAAAAAAACAAAAATGGTCAAATCAAAATTGACTTTTATAGCTCATCTAAATTTTCAGGGTCCACAACTTGACTGCGAGTAATGCCGAATCACGACTTAGCACGAGTTAACAGGGCTCATCTGTAAATGTCACTATGATATTTGCATAAGGAGGACAGCATCATTTTGGCATTCTGGGCTGGATCTTATGAATAATGTAGTAATGAGATGCTCATAACTTGGGTAGATGCTACAACATGGGTAAATGGAATGCATTTAAATACTACTTTTCCATCTGAATCAGACGCTTCAAAGGGCTTTACAATGATGCCTCACATTAACCCATTAACACACCGATGTCAGGGTGCTACCAACTAAGGGATTCAAGACCTTGCCCAAGGACCCTTAGTGATTTTTTTTCTACTTGGAGGAGTTTGAATCGAGGATCATCTGGTCTCAAGCTACCACTTATTTACTAAACCATCACCTCACCCTAATGTTTGCATAAATTTACATACTATAAATCCCAGTCTAGTTTGGGATGAATGCAATTATACACCCTTGTCTAACTTACATATTGAAAATCATAGTTCATCAATAATAATAATGACTACTTTTGTAGGGCTTTCCCATATTCTGGAAAACCCTCATCATGGAGATCTGGGGCAACGGTTCATCTTTCAGCAGGTCCAATGATCCTACATAGTAAATTTGCCAAGTAAAATTTAGTCTGCTGGGATAACATTTGATCCCAGTCTAATAGAGTAAAAAACACTCTACTGTAGAGTGAAATCAATCAACCGTGTTTGCCAACCGAATGCCGCCCCGCCACTGCACATGCGTCATTTCGGATCTGTGTTCACTCAAGCGATCAAATGGAATAATGTGATTATTAACCATCAGATGACAAGGTAAAACCTCTTAAATCATTCTAAAGTCAGTTTTAAAGCAGAAATTAGGCCGTTTTAATCTATGACGCTTGAAATGACTGACGGTTGGTGAATGCAACAGCGAGCAGCGTGTAGCTGCGGCACTGTGATTGTTTCCCCGTCTTACTATGAAATAATGCTGAATTTATGTGGAAATGATTGTTGTGCAAATAGTAAATGGACTGCATTTATATAGTGCTTTTCCATCTGCATCAGAAGCTCAAAGCGCTTTACAATAATGCCTCACATTCACTCTGATGTGAGGGTGCTGCCATGCAAGGTGCCCACAACACACCGGGAACAACTAGGGGATAAGGACCTTTGCCCAAGGGCCCTTAATGATTTTCCAGTCAGGCTGGGATTTGGCCAAGGATCCTCTGGTCTCAAGCCCAACGCTTAACCAGTAGACTATCACCTCCATGGTAGTGTATATTTAACTCTAGACTGGGACCAAATGTTATCCCAGTAAATTTTACTCAGCAAAATTTCCTGTGTAAGCATACAGCCATGATATCAAAAGAGTGGACAACTCTGTGAATGACCTTGAGTGGCCCAGCCAGAGCCCAGATCTGAATCCTGTTGAACATCTCTGGAGAGATCTGAAAATTGCTGTGCACCAACGCTCCTCATCCAACCTGATGGAGCTTGAGAGGTGCTGCAAAGAGGAATGGGCAAAACTGCCCAAAGATAGGTGCGCCAAGCTTATGGCATCATATTTAAGAAGACTTGAGGCTGTAATTGCTGCCAAAAGTGCATCAACAAAGTGTTGAGCAAAGGCTGTGTACATGTGATTTTTTTTTTAATAAAGTTGCAAAAATGTCAAAAATCCTTTTTTGTGTTGTCATTATGGGGTATTGTGAGTAGAATTTTGAGGGGAAAAATTAATTTACTCCATTTTGGAATAAATATGTAACATAACAAATGTGGAAAAGGTTAAGTGCTGTGAATACTTTCCGGATGTGTTGTAACCCATATATGGTAAGATATTACATGGTGCACAAGAGCAAAGAATATTCTGACAAGGATTATGTGAAATTTCAGCAAGTTTGCCAGAAGGCATTTGTTCTGTTTGTTGTGAGTTTTTATTTGGCTGAAAACCCTTTTCTGCTCTACTCCATCATGAAGCTGTGACGGGTGATGCAACAGATGAAAGTAGCACTATGGACAGTTTCTCCAATCACAGTGACAGGAACCCTATAATTCCTTTAGAACTGTCATGGGTATCTTAGTGGCTTCCGTCACAAGTCTCCTTTTTGCATGTCACTCCATTTTTAAGAACAGCCTACTCGATTTATCATATAGTACCATACGTTTTTTTTTTTTTTAATGATGATGTAAATGAAGCCCAACACATTATTAACTGCCTAGGAATGTTTCTGTATCCTCCCCTGAGTTGTATAAGAAACTGGCTCTAAAAGTGATGAATTGTATAATAATATCTAGATTTTGTCTATTTAAGGGATATGTTTTCCAATTGGCCATAAATCGTAAATGCATTATTTTTTGATAAATCACTGAATTAAAAGCTGAAGGTCTGCACGACAGCACATATTGATTGTTTCAGTTCAAGCCATTGTGGTCAACATAGTGCAGCTGTCAATACTTGGGACCTGTCTGTGAGTATCTTTTTTATCTGCCACTAAACCTACATTAAAGTTAAGTGTTGCCAAAAACAGCTTCAATGCTCTTTGGCACTGAGGTATTGATTTAAAAAGTCTCTCCCAAAGGCAGTATACAATCCTTCCAAATGACAATCCAACATTTGGTGTTTTTATGTTGGCGGTGGAAGACGCTATCAAACACGTTGGACAAAAATCTGTTACTGGTTCGGTTACTGCCGAGGCCATTGTATAGGATTCACATGATTTTCATACTCATAAAACCACTTGGTAACCACGTGTGCCCCTTGGATGTGGTCAGTATTCAGGTCTTTCTGCATATACGCACAATACCATTTGGCCAAGTAGCATACAGATATTTACTGTAGTTCTTCTTTGTGTATTCACATTTCATTTTCTTTCTTCTGTTATTTTTTCCCTGTTTCCTAGCAGTTCTTGAACTATCTTCCCATAATCAAGATTTTCATCTCTACTAGTAAACCTGTAATGACCTCAACAAAGGATAAATTGTAAATCAATAAGCACTGACTTTGCAGCATAATTGGACCAGGTCTTTCTCACTTGTATAACAATAACTTCATTACAGAGTGAGTCACCCAAGGTAATGCAAGTGTTATTTTATGAGTTTTTGAGCTTTTGAGCTTGAGACTCCGACGAGGGCGGTCGCATCTCCTCCTCTCTCTTCTATCTCTGCTCCAACCTCCAAAGTCCCTACTTCACCAGACTGTGAATTCTTCAAACTATATTTGGATTAACCATGGAAGTGATCAGCTTGTCTCTGAATGCTATTGGCATTCGAAGACTTATTTATATTTGGTTTTATTGTGGGGGGGCTGGTGCTTATTGGCTTATGTGCTGCCCTGACCTACCGGAGAATTGGCAAGGTGGCTGCTACCAGAACCATGACCCCTCATCTATCAGTCATGATTAATAAGTTGGGCAAGGTGATACAGTCTCAGACTGTGTTAACATTTGACTCAGACGTAAGTTAGATAACATCTCGGAGCAAATGTACGCCTTGTAAAGGAAGATGTCAGATACCAGGGAATACTCATAAATTGGATTTGGTCGGTCAGAGGAGCTGCAAATGTGTTTCTCTCCTCAACCCTAAACATGGCAGGCTTATCAGCCTCTGAAGGTCAAAACGCCCCGCTGTTTTCCTCCAGAAGAATTTCTACAGTCTTGGTGAACCATTTGGCTGCCCCTTTTATCTTCTGCCCTTCCTGTCAGTCTGATATTGTCAAGGCAACTCCAGACCTTATGCACACACTGACAGAAACGGATACAAACTCATCTGACTGATACAAACTCATCTCATCTGCACACATAACGCATGCCACCTCTCTTTTTTTGACCTTTGTTTGGAGTCTCAGCCATCATAAACTCTCAGGTACAAATATGTTCGCTGGAGTTGGCTCATGAACATGAAAATTCCCTTTGCTTTCTTTGGAAAGTGCAGTATCCTTGAGGTGCACTTCAAGGGGCTCCATCAGCCTCAGAGGCCACAGTGGAAATTTTCGACTGGTCAACTTCCAGCAGTAAAACGAAGAGCAGGAAGCCCAGAGAGCATATTAACTGTTGTTGCCGTGAGGTCAATATTTTTTTAGTTATATTATATAGCCGGTCAGCATCCTTCCAAACATATGGCATGTCCAATGCAGGTGTGATTGTTGCAAGATGTCACGGAGAATTGTGTTTGGAATAATTCAGCTTTTATCTTTCAACACGCAGCGCTTGATAAGTGTTTGACTGTTTCAAAATGATCCTCAAGCTTTTTGACATGTGATAACACCGTAGCCGTAACGTGTCTGACGCCTGACCGACAGATCCCATCTTTTCTTTTGATGCCCGCATCAGAGTCATGGGGGAAAACAACACACACACAAAACCCGATAAAGCTTAATGACAATATAATGGGAACATTAGAACACCTGAATCAACATAATGAAGCAAACTAATAGAGATAATTGAATTTTGTATCACTTTGGGTTACAATTTCACCTTCAGTGACTTCATTTACAATCTACCCCAAGGCCAAGATATGAGTTTAATGATACGTCTGTCTTCCTCACTTGCTTAATCTGTTTCTTTCCTTCCATCTGGTAGGCTTATCATTCTCTCTCCTTTCTCCTTTCCAGTGTTGCCATTTAAAAAAAGAATCTAATAGATACCATAGACATACAATAGACCTATAATGGCAAATGCCTGGTGTTTGGAAAGTGGTCGATGTTGATTTCTATTTGTTATGAATTTGGATGTAATCTTTTTCACAGTTTCAGCATGTACCGTGCACCCACTCAAGGGATTATTTTAATGAGCACTGACCAATGAATGTGAAGTGTGTAAGAAATATAATCATAGATCTCAGTGTTTGAGTTCGAGTTTTGACATCGTGAAAAATTTGGTTTGCAAAGACATTCTTTTCAGCTTTGAAGAGATGCATCTTGGGCAGAATAAAGGGTTTAGGAGCAGAAAAAAACTTTTACAGGATGGACACAGCCACAAGGGCCACATTTGAATTTTTGGCAAATTTGAACTACGTAATTGTACCCCTGGGCAGGATGTCAGTAAAAGGCTAAGGAAATCTGACATTTTCCCCCTTTAATCAAATAGTTAATCTCTGGTTGGCGTTGCTAGGGCAATACTGGAATCTTTCTGTATATCTATGCCAAGTTTGGTGTAAATCAGAGTGAAAAATGCAAAAAATGTACCCAATGGCTTTGACCCTAATGACTGACTTTTTGAAAAATGTGATGTTGCTGAAACCACCTACACATATGTACCAAATGAGTGAAAATCATTATTTTTACTTTTTACCCCAGTGACCTTGGCCTTTTCCAAAACAACCCCTTTAACTGTAATTCCGGGTTGATGTTCATCACTGTTTTGCGCCGATATTGTTTTTTACTGTACAATATGTATGTTGTACAGTATATATTATACAAATGAATGTTAATGAGTTCAATGGTACAAATATTTCAGGAGGTGAAAGCTGGAACATACCATTCAATGAGGCTTCACCTCGTTGAATGGTATGTTCCAGCTTTCACCTCCTGAAATATTTGTTCCATTGAAGAATGTAAAACATTATTATTGTTTATATAACAGCTAAAATTGATCCTTGTCCATTTGATATTTTATTAATTTATAAACCACCAAAAAGGGACTACATTTTGCTGTTCCACTGATGCTAAAGTCCAACACAAATTTTAAATAGGAGTCCAAATGGTGACGTGTAGTCCGGCGATGCTGTGCACTGACTTCGTGCTTCCAAACAAACAAACAAAAAGACTTCTTGTTATACACACACGCATACACACACACAAAGACACACACACAAAACGACGCAAGGTGCGGACGCAACGCGAAACAAATCCACTCCGCTGTAAGCCGTCTGGATGCATGAAGAGCTGTTCAGATGAAAAGCTGAAAAGCTGACGTGATTTTTGGCTGGACTGAGGAACTAGGATCGTCACTTAGCTCAATCAAATTGTTGTCGCTTGTGTCGTTGTCCTGCATATGTGCGAAACAGGAGATGGAATGTTTTAAGTTTGCTTGTGAGTTTAAATGGCAATATTTTCGACGTTTTTTGGGGGGGACACAGAAGGACTCTGAACTTTGTGATCTGATGTTCCCAGCCTTGACAAGGAAGCAGTGTGTCCCACTGTACATCTTCAAACCTGAGTTCCATATGCTTTACGGTTTTGAGAACGGAGTTTATTTCTACAACATAAAAAAAAAACAAAAACAAAGGCAGGAGTGCGGCAAGGGCTACACGCGACAGAACGCATACATTAAAAGCAAAGATACGCAGCTGCAAGCAATTCTACAAACACAACGACATGTGAAATACGCTGAGTACGCACACATTACGGGTGTACAGACAACGATTAGAGTTTTGGTATTTGAGAGATTTGAGAACTATTTGGAGTGATTGCCGTGTGTATGATTTTGGGTGGAGTATTCAGCGTGTGTGGTTAGTGTGGTGGTGGTTTGGTAAAAATGAGGCATATTATGAATGTGAGCAAGCGCTTCATTTTTTAAAATGGTGTCCAGTAGTGGGGGAGTTGTAGACTCTCGTGTGCTTCACACTATGAAATCCAGTAGTAAGTGCCTAGACCAATGGATCTCTCAGGGACCTATATTGTACATAGGACAATAATGTAAGTCATTGGTGTCCATCACAGTCTACTGTAATGAGGACAATAGAAAAGTGTATTTAGACCACTATTTAATGTACAGAGTCCAGCATTTTAACAGTGAAACAATGGAAGCATGAATATATAATATATAGAGAGGAAAAAAAAAAAAAGACCTGGAAGAGATTTGGGGCTTTCACAAATCCACATAACTCAGAACTTTTTTTTTTTGTTTAAACAAGGGCCTCTTTGAAGTTAATGGGTGAATTGTCATTAAAACTCCAATGAACATTTCCGCAATCACTTCCACAGTGTCGGAGTTAGATGTGTGCCTAGCTCTGTCCAATTTGCCGTAGCTAAGCACATTTTCCTAGAAACCCTTGTTAGCGAGAGCTGAATGCAGGATTTCCTCCAGGAAATTAGTTAGAAGAGGTAATAAGAGTCTTGCTTGAAAAAAAAAAAAAGACATCTCAGATGCTCTTCACTCCGCCTCAGCAAAAAAGAAGAAGCTTTACTATGAAAAAGCTCTGCCCTCCGCCCATGTTGTGTCTTGAATCTGTCTTTTCAGTTATGTTTGCAGAGGTTACCCAAAATTATAATATATAACACACACACATATATATATATATATATATAACAACAACAACAACCACCACTGAATACATATGTAGCAATACAAGTCAGTTTGGGACGTGCAGTGCTAATATTTGACAACTTGGTCTCGATTTGATGCAAATAAATAATAATCTGACACAAGTAATAATACATGAACCTCATATTTTGGGCCACGTTAACATCTTTTAACGTGAACAAGGACTAGAACATAAAATAAACACAGACAGGCCTATCAAGTTGCTTGTGAAGCTTTGTTAGCCAAGCACAGGATCATCCTGTTGGCCAATTATACCACTGTTGCATGTATCAAAAAAAGCAACCTGTTGGTAATGCAGAATAAGGACAGTAAGGGTGGTGTGAGCATCTTTGTTGGATCCCTCGTCACCCAACTGGGAAGAGACACAAGGGTAAACGAGAGCATGCTGGAGGCCTCACCCGAGATTGCTCCAGTGGGTTCAAATAAAGGACGGAGAAAAAAAAAAAAACATCCGCAAGGTATCGCATGACTTCCATCTGGGCCATCAGATCGTTTGACTGTACTTCTGGCTTGTTTAATGTTACAGGTTGGTGAATGGTTAGCATAGCGAATTTAAGTGATTTTCTCCAATGGTATGACATGGTGATGCCCCAAAAATCCTTCTGATACCACAAGTATGTGTTGGTGATGTATGTCTAGACGACCTTAAACAATTAAAACTTTCATTTTGGGACCTGGAACTCACCCCATAGCGGCAAGTGTTCCGCAAGAATCCACTAGTATTTAATTTCAATACATGGAAATTTTAACCCAAGAATGTAAAACCAAATTTCAATTTATTTTATTTATATAGCGCCAAATCACAATAAAGCTGCCTCAAGGCGCTTCACACAAGTAAGGTTTAACCTTGCCAACCCCTAGAGCAACACACAGGTAACAGTGGTAAGGAAAAACTCCCTCTGATGATACTAAGGAAGAAACCTCAAGCAGACAGACTCACAGGGGTGGCCCTCTGCTTGGCCCATTCTATCGACACACTAGACAAACCAAACTTGTCTTTTGCCCGTTATGTTGTTTAATTTTGGCAGGAGCGATTATCTTTTGATTTATATTTGCTAAAGGAGCATGTACATTCGAGTGTATTTTTTTTTCTTTTTGTATTGTTTCCACTATTACAAAGAGAGGCTTCATCCACAGAGGATACACACAAAAAGTGAAAGTGACACCATGAAAACATTAAATGGGTTTCTGGGCTATCGAGCATGCACAATGCACTAGAACATTCAGGTACTTCGTAGACGATTTTAGTCTAGGACTTTCCTTAGTCATAATAGGGGAAACTTAAAACAGCTCATAGCACAGTTCCTTTTGTTAGCCTGTTTGCTGGTCTACTGAGTCTCCAACTATGATTTTGCCCAAAAGTGTGTAGGGATACTTCTTGTTTACAAACAATGATGTCACATGCATGCGTATTGATGTGAATGTGCGATTGGCAAGAGAGAAAGTGTGTCGTCTTTGAATTCAGGAAGCAACTCGGTGGTCTCAGTAGTACCGCAAAAGCAAGGTACTTCTCTAAGCTAACCTCTGACAAAGGTTTTTATAGGCTTCCAGATGCGTATGCGCTCAACGGTTGGCAGACATGACATCACGGGAAGTATCCCTATAGTATCCCATTCCTGCCAGGCTGCTCAAGGAAGTCCTACATTATTTAATGCTTCAATCTTAAATATGATCAATCTATCTTTGTTAGTTGGTTATGTACCACAGGCTTTAAGGTGGCAGTAATTAAACCATTACTTAAAAAGCCATCACTTGACCCAGCTATCTTAGCTAATTATAGGCCAATCTCCAACCTTCCTTTTCTCTCAAAGATTCTTGAGAGGGTAGTTGTAAAACAGCTAACCTGATCACCTGCAGAGGAATGGTCTATTTGAAGAGTTTCAGTCAGGTTTTAGAATTCATCATAGTACAGAAACAGCATTAGTGAAGGTACAAATGATCTTCTTATGGCTTCGGACAGTGGACTTATCTCTGTGCTTGTTCTGTTGGACCTCAGTGCTGCTTTTGATACTGTTGACCATAAAATTTTATTACAGAGATTAGAGCATGTCATAGGTATTAAAGGCACTGCGCTGCGGTGGTTTGAATCATATTTGTCTAATAGATTACAGTTTGTTCATGTAAATGGGGAATCTTCTTCACAGACTAAAGTTAATTATGGAGTTCCACAAGGTTCTGTGCTAGGACCAATTTTATTCACTTTATACATGCTTCCCTTAGGCAGTATTATTAGACGGTATTGCTTAAATTTTCATTGTTACGCAGATGATACCCAGCTTTATCTATCCATGAAGCCAGAGGATACACACCAATTAGCTAAACTGCAGGATTGTCTTACAGACATAAAGACATGGATGACCTCTAATTTCCTGCTTTTAAACTCAGATAAAACTGAAGTTATTGTACTTGGCCCCACAAATCTTAGAAGCATGGTGTCTAACCAGATCTTTACTCTGGATGGCATTTCCCTGACCTCTAGTAATACTGTGAGAAATCTTGGAGTCATTTTTGATCAGGATATGTCATTCAAAGCGCATATTAAACAAATATGTAGGACTGCCTTTTTGCATTTACGCAATATCTCTAAAATCAGAAAGGTCTTGTCTCAGAGTGATGCTGAAAAACTAATTCATGCATTTATTTCCTCTAGGCTGGACTATTGTAATTCATTATTATCAGGTTGTCCTAAAAGTTCCCTAAAAAGCCTTCAGTTGGTTCAGAATGCTGCAGCTAGAGTACTGACGGGGACTAGCAGGAAGAGCATATCTCACCCGTGTTGGCCTCTCTTCATTGGCTTCCTGTTAATTCTAGAATAGAATTTAAAATTCTTCTTCTTACTTATAAGCTTTTGAATAATCAGGTCCCATCTTATCTTAGGGACCTCGTAGTACCATATCACCCCATTAGAGCGCTTCGCTCTCAGACTGCAGGCTTACTTGTAGTTCCTAGGGTTTGTAAGAGTAGAATGGGAGGCAGAGCCTTCAGCTTTCAGGCTCCTCTCCTGTGGAACCAGCTCCCAATTCAGATCAGGGAGACAGATACCCTCTCTACTTTTAAGATTAGGCTTAAAACTTTCCTTTTCGCTAAGGCTTATAGTTAGGGCTGGATCAGGTGACCCTGGACCATCCCTTGGTTATGCTGCTTTAGACGTAGACTGTGGGGGGGTTCCCATGATGCACTGTTTCTTTCTCTTTTTGCTCCGTATGCACCACTCTGCATTTAATCATTAGTGATCGATCTCTGCCCCCCTCCACAGCATGTCTTTTTCCTGGTTCTTTCCCTCAGCCCCAACCAGTCTCAGCAGAAGACTGCCCCTCCCTGAGCCTGGTTCTGCTGGAGTTTTCTTCCTGTTAAAAGGGAGTTTTTCCTTCCCACTGTAGCCAAGTGCTTGCTCATAGGGGGTCGTTTTGACCGTTGGGGTTTTTCATAATTATTGTATGGCCTTGCCTTACAATATAGAGCGCCTTGGGGCAACTGTTTGTTGTGATTTGGCGCTATATAAAAAAAAAGTTGATTGATTGATTGATTGATAGTGCCACCAACAAAAAAAAACATCCCTGGTGTTGAAAAGTCGTCTTCCAGCCAAGTTCTTATCAGGACCAACTCTGCCTCGTATCCGAGATCTGATGTGATCAGGTGCGCTCTGAGTAACTGTGGCCACCAAATCTTTTCTGCAATACTTCTACCTTCATATTACAGTGTATATCAATAAAACTTTTTAATTGTTCATCTGAACACCCAGCCCAGTGCGTTTCAGGACCATCAGCAAACGCAAACTCTTCTAAAAAAAAAAAAAGAGCCTGACATTTTAAAATATGAGCATAAGCCTGGAGATTCATTCTGCAGTATCAGCAGTACCATCATAGCAGTAAATGGCAGAGTAGTAAAAATAAAAATATAGAAAACCGACATGTAGAAATCTGCACTGACCAGAGCTCAGTTTCTTCCAACAACTATAACATATGTATAGTATAAGGGGCCCTTTGAAGGGACCCTTTAGTCATTGTTCCTTAGTTTTGTTGTTTGTCTGTTTTGGTTCTCCTTAAGTTTGATTATTATTTATGTTTTGTTATGTGCTACTCACACCAGGGTTCTTGTGGTTTGATGTTTCACTCCGTCTGCCCCTGTGTGTGTTTGTAGGCGTGGTCCTGTCACCTTGTGTTCCTCACAGCTGCTTCTCATCACAATCACCTCACCTGTCACTTGTCTTCTTATTACAGTCACTATTTACATTTGTCACTTGTCTGTCTTCAGTTGCTGGGTTATTCCGGTTTGGGTGGTCCTGTTGAGTAATAGTTGGTTCTGTGGGTTCTTGACTTGAGCTGCCGCCAACTCTCCTCCTTTCTTCCTGATCATTTGGACTGTTCCTCAGTTTTGGACTCTCATTATCAACTTCAGCTTTGGTAAATAAATTCCTTACTTTTTAATCCTGCTGGTCTCTGTCTGCATTTTTGGGTTCAAGCCTTCTGAAATCACAACACTGTCTTCTGCTTGGTTCAAAGCAGTACAAGTGTCATGTTCTGTTAGTTGTTAACGAGCGGCAACCTCCGGTCCTGATACATGAAGCCAAAGTGGAAGCGCCAAATCTTAAACTTTCTTGAATGCTCTCTTGAAGCTGGCTCCAAAAACAAGTCCTTCCCCCTTAGAAACCCATGTAAAAATCTCCAACTTTACAGCAGAAATAAATATTACTGTTTATAGCCTGGTACTATATACGAGGTCTGTTAGAAAAGTATCCAACCTTTTTTTTTTGCAAAAACCTGATGGATTTGAATCACGTGTGCTTTCATGAGCCAGTCTTGAACCTCTGGATCAGCAGTTTATCCGGACATTCCACTGTTTAAAGTAGATTTTGTAATGAAAGACGTGCAGACGGATTGGCACTCGGCAGGCAGCCGGCGTGGTGCGCCGCCACAGGAAAAACACCTCCGTTGGAAGCCTTAAGGACAAGTTGGAACATGTCCAGCTGTTAATCAATTTCTCAGATACTCACTCTACTGAAAGCCATCAAAAGCCGCCTGGTTTTTACAAATGGTTATGAACACTACATGATGCAGGACACACGATTAACCTGAAACTTGGTCCAAAAAATTCCTGCATGAAAAATCATCTCGCACAGTGTAAAGTATGTTTTACAACATCAAATGAATGTTGTAAAGAGAGAATGCAAAAAAAAAAGAAAAAAAAAGAATGCAAAAAAAACCATGCAAAAATTTTGCGATGACACTTCCAGAGCTCCGTAAAAATACCTGTTTTTACAAATAAAAAATGGAATATTTTACAAAAGCACATTTAAACACCAACACACAACGTCACATTAACGTGTTGGTTTACATAATGAACGACTGAACCAATCAGTGTTTAGCAGGCACCTTTACCCAGAATCCTTTTGATATCTGTCTCTTTGTTACAAAACCCCAGAATTAGTGCATTATTCAACATTAAAAGATATATGTTATATTTTACCTTTGTACAAAAGACAGAATTGACATTAATGGAGTTATTCTATCGGTATTATTGTTATTTATAAAAAAACCATAAGTCAATATGACTTTATTTTTCAAGACCTCCGCATGACCGGACCTTTATAATTGATACAGCGCTGGCTTGGTTCCTCTCAGTGGCTCTGTGTTGGGAGGGCTGTAATAAACAAGAGCTTCCAGGAGGGGCTGAATGTTGAAAGGAAAAAGTGTGGTCTCATTGTTTGGGTCTCAGAGTGTCTCTGTCTGTGCTCAGAGTGCTGCAGAGCTTCCAGCAGGGGCAGACTGTTGAAAGAAAAAAGTATGGTCTTATTGTTTGGGTCTGTTGTTATTTTTAATATTATTAGAAGCTATTAAATTTGTTTTACTAGTAGCTGTAAATGTGCCAGAGATAATATTAGAATTTATCTGTTATCGGTTATCTGTAACTTCCGATACATTTTTGGGTGGTTTATTGTTTTATCTTTATCGAAGATAACTTTTCAGTTATCTGATTATCTGTTATCGAAGTAAATTTTTTGGCTATCTGTGCCCACCACTATATATATATATATATATATATATATATATATATATATATATATATATATATATATACGTCATTTCCCTGTGGGCAGGCCTTGAGTGAGATGTGGTCCCGCCCTCTCGGCTGAATTCCTTTGTTTCACACGCTGCTCGAGACGGCGCGCGTTGCTTTATCAAAATTTTTTCTGGACCTGTGAGGAATATCCGCGTGGACACTATCCGAGAAATTTAGCTGGTTTTCGGTGAAAAGTTTAACGGCTGATGAGAGATTATGGGTGTTTCTGTCGGTGTAAGGACTTCCCATGGAGCGGGACGTCGCGCAGCGCTTCCAGGCGCTGTCGTCGGCCTGTTTCGACCTGAAAACATCCTAATTTAAGGCTTAATTCACCCAGGACGTCATGAGAGAACAGAGAAGATTCAGAAGAGGCCGGCATGAGGACTTTATGCGGACATTCCACTGTTTAAGGACATTTTTTAATGAAAGACGTGCGCAAATTCGCCGAGTCGTTTCCATGACGACTCGGCAAATCTGTGTGCGCCGCGACAGGAAAAACACCTCCGTGTTGAAAACCATTTGTAAAATTCAGGCGGCTTTTGATGGCTTTCAACAAGTGAGTAACTGAGAAATTGTTTAACAGCTTGGGCATGTTCCAACTTGCCCGTTAAGGTTTCCAACGGAGGTGTTTTTCCTGTCGCGACCCCCCGCGGTCGGGTCCGGCCCGACATGCGACTCTGCCCGCACGTTCTTTCATTACAAAATGACCGTTAACAATGGAATGTCCGAATAAACTCCTCATGCCGACTTCTTCTGAAAGTTCTCTGTTATCTGACGACTTACTACTGCGTCAACAGAGCCTGTAATGTGGAAGTTTTCAACTTGAAACGGCGAGACGCTGCCGCCTCGAAGCGCAGATCGCCGTCAGGCGCCATGGGCCGTCCTTAAAGCGACACTACCAGACCAAAATCTCTCATCAGCCGTTAAAATTTTTACTGAAAACCAGCTGAATTTATCGAATGGTGTCCACTCAGTTGTGCCTTACAGTTTTGAAAAAATTTTGATCAAACAAAGCAGCAGTCTCTGAGCCATTCCTAAACAATGAAAAAATCGACGAGAAGGTGGGCGACTCCTCACTCAAAGACTACCCACAGGCGAATGACGTAACAGACAGGCGTGAAAAAATCTCTCGCATGCCCGCGAGGGTTCAAGCATGTCTGATGTAATCACACGTGATTCAAATCCATATGGTTTTTGAAAAAAATAATAAGGTCGGATACTTTTCTAATAGACCTCGTATATGCAAAATTTGGTGTCATTACCAGAGAACATACAATGATAGTGATATTTTAGACATCTGCCCCACTGTGAGGACAGTTCTGGGGTTGACACTAATCCGCATATCAAATTTGGTAGAAATCAGGCACAGGAGCCGGGAAGAGTCGAGGAACAAACAAACAAACAAACATTGCTGAAATTCACGTACAATACTATGCCATCCTCTGTAATGGAAAAGAAGGACGCGGATAACACCTGTCACTCTGTGCACGAGCCAAACACATTTCAATCTCCTGATGGGATAATGCTGCGGCTACGTGTTTGTGGATCAAACACTTCTCCAACTGGATTGGCAGCTGCTCCAGTTTTTCTGGTCCCAATAATCTGAAAATCTGCAGAGTCCAGACTGTCTCAGCTCAGTCTGAGCACAGTGTTGCTGCCAGTTTGAGAGATACTGACTGTTGTAATTAAACATTTTCTCTCGCTTTTAAATTTTCAAAGGTTTCTGTTAAGATATCTGCAACCAACCACTGGTGACATAATAACCTTCAGTTTTAAGTTTATTTGAATTCTGTTTCCAAATTACTCAACTCAAATTCAGATTGTTATTCAGAGCTAGGTTTTTATTGCTGTGAAGCAAGTGGGTACAAATTCAAATTCAGTTTTGTGAAAGCATTTGTGCAGTTTTGCAGTACACCTCACCCACAGCTCTATTGTTGAAGTGATGTTTGTGCACTTTTGCAGGATGCTGGGCAGTTCCCCGAAGAGACCTCTGCATCTGCCTCTACAGGAGGAAAGGGCCCTATCTTCCACCCAGTGCTAAGCAAGTATCATTGCTAGTTTCCAACTCATGTCATTTTCACACGCAGGGTGCACATTGTTTAAATATCGACCATCTGTGCCTCTATGGGTGCGTTGAAGTGCTGGTGCACTGCTATCATAAGGTAGCAGAAAGCTAATGTACCATAGACACCGTTCTTTAACGCATCTAAGTCTGGCACAGAAGATTTCTGCTAGTTATATGTGGCAATATTCAGAGAACCATTACATAGGTGGGTTCACAATGCTCATACAATCGGATTGCACGCACAGGGATGCACATTGGCTGGATTGGACTACGGCAATATGTTGACATGCACATAGCATCAATAACGAAATATGCTGAAACTAAAATTTATAAACAAAGTAGCAAGTAATGGAAAAAACAAAAGTTTTGTAACTCATGTTTGTAATATATATATATAATATATATATATATATATATATATATATTATAATATATATATATATTATATATATCAATCAATCAATTTTTTATATAGCGCCAAATCACAACAAACAGTTGCCCCAAGGCGCTTTATATTGCAAGGCAAGGCCATACAATAATTATGTAAAACCCCAACGGTCAAAACGACCCCCCGTGAGCAAGCCCCTGGCCACAGTGGGAAGGCAAACCACCCCCCAACAGGAAGAAACCCCCAGCAGAACCAGGCCCAGGGAGGGGCAGTCCTCCGCCGGGACCGGCTGGGGCCGAGGAGAGAACCAGGAAAAAGACATGCTGTGGAGGGGAACAGAGATCGATCACTAATGATTAAATGCAGAGTGGTGCATACAGAGCAAAAAGAGAAAGAAACAATGCATCATGGGAACCCGCCAGCAGTCTACGTCTATAGCAGCATAACTAAGGGATGGTTCAGGGTCACCTGATCCAGCCCTAACTATAAGCTTTAGCAAAAAGGAAAGTTTTAAGCCTAATCTTAAGTAGAGAGGGGTCTGTCTCCCTGATCTGAATTGGGAGCTGGTTCCACAGGAGAGGAGCCTGAAAGCTGAAGGCTCTGCCTCCCATTCTACTCTTACAAACCCTAGGAACTACAAGTAAGCCTGCAGTCTGAGAGCGAAGCGCTCTATTGGGGTGATATGGTACTACGAGGTCCCTAAGATAAGATGGGACCTGATTATTCAAAACCTTAAAGTAAGAAGAAGAATTTTAAATTCTATTCTAGAATTAACAGGAAGCCAGTGAAGAGAGGCCAATATGGGTGAGATATGCTCTCTCCTTCTAGTCCCCGTCAGTACTCTAGCTGCAGCATTTTGAATTAACTGAAGGCTTTTTAGGGAACTTTTAGGACAACCTGATAATAATGAATTACAATAGTCCAGCCTAACGTGATAACTAAGCATGACAGACAGCAATCTATTCCTTATTAGAACCCTATCAACCCAAACAATAATTTGCATATTTTTTTTACTGAATTTTGAGCAACTTAACTTTTGACCCCTGTAACAAACTGAAATTGACCTTTGGCACCATTTTCAACCTGGTCTCACCAAGGCAATCGTGATTCAGCAGCACAAATATACCTTAATCTATTGCTTTGTGATATTGTAACGAAAAGCACCTCATTTTCGTCACGGCAGCACAAATTCATTCTCATTCATTCCGTAATGGCTGCATGAAATTAAAAGTGAAGCGGGGGGTCGGGGTGGTTATGGTTAGGGTGGGGGGAAGGAGTAGGATTAGGTTATGGTTAAGGTCAGGGTTGGGGGTAGGAGCAGGGTTAGTAATAGTGATGTTAAAAACAAACCCCGTCACAAAAATTTGACTCATTTTGTCACGGTTAGCATTGAAAAAAAAAAAAAAAAATGTGAGACTGAGCTGGTATTTTTTCTGTTTTTTTTTTTTTACCCCATAACTCCAGAACATTCCGTCACAGATAGTCCAAACTCTACCTTTTTGGAATCGTTATGATCAGACAAATAATGTGATATAGTTTTCAACATGATTGGAACATTTTTATATTTTGACCTTTATGTAATTCTTCACTGACCCCTAACTGGCTACAGCTACCACCCTGGGATGGTTATCATACATTTTTGTGTAGGTCTTGGTATACCGAGGCTGGAATCTACGTGTCGTTTTGTCACCTCAGTAGTAACGAAAACCTGCTTGGCCCATGGACTAGGAGCTGGTGCATTGAAAGGATCTCTCACACAATCACACTGGGAACTGTTTCAGGGAAGAACTTTTTAAGAATCCATCAATGATGAAATGTGCTGCTTGATATATGCCGTTCTGCAGCTCCGCTAATGCATCGCCGGTAAAACTCTATTTGCGACAATATAACAGCATGAACATCCGCAATTCATCAGACACAAGGGTGTTATTCCAATTCTAATCCAATTCCATCGTTTGCACGGTTTATTTTTCTGTAGGTAATTCAGTCGACGAGGCTGACCGTTGAGCCGAGGCACCGTTGCTCCAACAGCGGTCAGGGCGTAATCCATCAAACGTGAAAATCCATCAAATCCATCAAATGTGTAGCGGTTAATTCTGTATCAGAATCCACATCAATACTTTCGTAGGGTGGCTTAAATTCACCCATTTAGGCGGCGGCGTCGGTACGCGACTTTCTCTTGCTCTCAGCTAACAGCGCTAACAGCTAGCAGTGCATGCAGCCGGTGTCTGCTGAATTGTGTGTCTCACATAAATAGACAGTTCCGCGTCCTGACAATATTGTGCATGCGCAGTTGCGCGAAGGACAGGAATGACATACGACAGTAATGACACCTTGTCAGAACACCAGTCAGGGTGCGGAGTAATACATTCCAAATGTGAAATGGTCAAAACTATTTTGCCACTGGTTACCCTGATATATACGGTCTGAAATCTCACACGCTTAACCAATCAGATTCAAGGAAAAAATGTAATTGGATTAGAATGTCATTATACGTCTGGCGACAGTGTCATTTGACAGAGGGATAGTTTTTATTTTTGCAGCACTTGCATCATCCAGCATGACAGAAACCATGTCTGCTGCTGCAGGCAGTATCAGCTCCTCTGCTATGGTGTGCGGTTTTTGGCACTGAGCAATTTGGTACGCCATCTTATATGATGCTAACGGTGCTCACTGGTTTACTGAAGCAGCATTCACAAAGTAGGATGATTGCTGGCAATATTCGGCACGTTTTCGCTGACAAAAACCTCAAGCGGCTTATCGGCGGTGATGGGATGTAATGTGTTTAAGTGACCCCTTCATTTATTTGGCTTCATGCTGTCCGCTGCTAAGACAGTAAACACGCCGGTGTTTCCTCATCTCCCATCGTAGTCACAGTGAAGCTAAGCGCTACATACGCTTTGTCATATTTCCTTGTCTTAGCTTTCGAGTGACTTTCATTTGCTTCTTTATCTCCGTCTCTCGCCGCCTTCTTTTCATCCCAGTTAAATATTTTTCCAAAGTGTCTCTTGAAGGGTTGTTCACTGCACTTTGTATCACCTAGTTTGTGCTGTGTGTGCACACATGCTGGAGACACCATAGAGCTGCATTCCATTATGCTAGAGTCCTCATTACTCCCTGCACACACTGACAATGAGCGCGCCACTGCCACCTACTGCAACTACACTTTATTCTGGTGTGGGAAAAAAAACATGTTACCCCCCCACCCCCATGGCATCGCACAGCACCCCCACTATTTGAGAAGGACTGGGTTAGGGGAACAGGTAGGGTTAGAAATCGTTAGGAGCACAAAAAAAGAGTGAGAGTGGGCTGGCATGGCAGTTCTCAAAAACAGTGCAATCCAACTTCATTCCCTCCTGTTTTAATGCTCCAAAGTCAAATTAACTAAAATTTAACTAAAAGTTTGCTTCGAGGTCTTCCTTTTGATACAGGCTCAAGAGTAATATTTAAAACTGGTTTTCAAAAGCTTTGGTGAACTGTTTCAGATTAGCATTACTAATTTGTAGAACAGAAGAAAAGTTCAGACACTATCCCCTGCCACATGTTCTCTCTATTATTTTGTTCTGGTTTTAGTTTCCCATTCTGTTGTAAATGTTACGTATTTGACATTGTGGTGGACATCATGTTTGTCCCTGCATTTGCTAGCTTGTTAGCTTGCCAGAGTGCAACACCTAGCATACAAAGTGTTCCGTCGGTGGACAAACTACATGTGAGTTTGAACCGTAGCTGTTTGTAACTTTCAACAACTTGGTTCAGCATCCACTAACCATCCATAAGTTATGAACTGACATATCCACTAACCACCCGGCAGGTGGCAGTATGTCTACGGGATATTACATAGGCAAAACAAAGTAGCTCTTTCTATCGATGTGGTACATCAAAGTTCATGAGATGAAACTGGGTTCTTCTTCATATGTTATTTTAATTTGGTGTGGGTTTTTTTCAGGTATTATCTCCACAAACTGGCTGGGATGGACTAATTGATTCACTCACCCAGTAGGCCTATACAATTTACATTTAAAACATGAGTTTAAATAGGAATGTTGGCACAGTGGGGCATGTGAGGCACTTGTAAATCGGGCCTTTTGTTTGCATAAGATTTATGAAGCCTCACTGCTAATTGCAGGGTCCTGGTGGCCACTAAGGCCACCGCTACTTATGCATTGTTTGAATTTATTGCCACATTTGTTATATTGTGCATTATACTGTGCACGTCCTGCACGGAACAAAAATTCAAATTTGCCACTAATTTGATCCCATACATATTGAATAACAGCCATACTTTGACATTTAACCTTTTATGTTTTATCCATGTTAGGTTCTTTTATGTAATGAGTGATCTCAAGAAGAATTGGACAGGAAAAAGACTTCAAAGTTTAAATGTACTGAAAAAGTTCAAACACTGATACAGTGAGTCATCTGCAGCGCTGGGGTTTTTGACAAGATTACATACAAACATCTGGGACAAAGAGCCCAGAATTTCTCTCTACACTAAGTTTTGTTCCTCCAGCCGGCCCCATGTGAGCGGTCCTTAGACTGTCGTGAATCAGCGTCTCTGTGATTGGCTGCCAAGTGAAGTAGGCGGGTGTCTGCTCATGTTGCATTCAAGGTTATGTAAAAATCTTATAGTGTTTGTGTATGTCGATGCCAAACAATAAATCAGAGTGCTCCATCATGCTGTTCATATAGATGTCAATACTTTGGTTTTATCAATTAGACAGCTATAAAAATATCAGATGGTTTAGTTGTTTTGGTGATGGTCGTGCCAAATACAAGGACATTTTCTGCATCAGCCATTTTGAAAAGGCAGTTAGGCTAAGATCAGATAGTTACAAGGACATTTTGGATGTACGTTGGCCATTTTGTAATATGCATCAAGGAACACTCTGACATCCACTTGAGACTAAAAAGTATCATTTACAAAGTGTGAACATGCCCCAAAAGAAGGAGGTGAGAGTTACCCAACTTATTAGTGTTCAGTGGCGGGCACAGTTCAGCTAATCCGATAACAGATAATTATCGAAGCTAATGTTTTTGCTAGTGGATTAGCTTTTCAGATAAGTTTTAAAACCATCATTGGACCAGTTATCTTCCTATAAATTTAGTTCAGATAACTTTCAGTTCGATAACTTTTTTTTTTTTTTTTTGCTGGTAAAGTGAGCTAAGTTTAACTGTCAAAAATGTTCCTAAACCCTAAAATCAAACATTTTAGTCCATCTGTTGTGTGTTTGTGGCAGACTGGCTTCCTGTCGCTTGCTGATGATGTCATCATTAAGCGCAAAAATGATTGGCCAGTCGACGCAGGGAGCATTGTGAGTAGCGTAGTTTAGGTTCACTTTGGATGTAACATCTGCTCGACACAAAAACAAAACAGACTAATTTTAACATGATTTTATTTTATTTCTTTGTGGCTGATGGGATAATTTAATCGCCAAGACTCGGTGGGGGAGAGGAGCTCTCATGGCGCAGCTGTGTACAGAGGGACTTTTCTTCACTGTTTAGACACTGTTTTGGATTAAAAGGATGCTTTATGTGGATTATTTCTTCAGATGAATGCCACTGAAACTAACAGGTAAGAATTATATTTACTACATGTATTTTACTCTGCCAATCAATGCATTTATGAACATATTTCAGTTGTTTAAGCCACAGAGTTCAAAGTGTGTGAAAAAAGCAGCAGCTTTTTAGTTTGTAAATGACGGTGTATCTAATACCGAGATGAACTGTGACGTCTAATATTGTGTTTTACTGCTTTTGAAAGCTGATGACAGTGTTTAGGGTTTTATTTTTTTATTCATTCATTTTTTTGTGCATTCTTATGTATTTGTGATTTTTGAATTTACCCAGCAGCGAAAAGTGAAACTGGTTTATCAGAAGCCGACAGTGTAATCTGATGTGGCTGCGTCCGAATCAGTACTAAAAGTTATTGGTTATCTGTAATAAAGACATATTTTTTAGCAGTTTATCTGTTTAGCATCACAAAAGATAAGTTTTCAGTTATCGGATTAATGGTTATCGAAGCTAACTTTTTGGTTCGCTGTGCCCACCACTGTGTTTAAGCAAGACACTGCAATTTTATTTGACATTATCAGGCAATGGGTTTTCATAAAATCACATCTGACAGGGAAGCACTTAATTTTCCCCTTGTATTCCTTGTAGTTTTTAATGTCTAGTTTCTAAAATGCCACTAAAGAAGCTGAGTGTTTAAATTCACCGGATAATAAATTTGCCACACGTAGTACCATTGCAGTTCATATTGATGCAACTGTGGAAAAAAGCACAAGGCATTCCTGGAGAAGATGCAGGATTTCATGCTTTTTGTAACGTATGCACGCGTGGCTTCTTGTGAACTGTGTGCATGTGAGGCAGAACATCAGAGGCGTGTCAGATTAAAAAAGTTGACTTATCATGTGGAGGTGGCGCACACCAGCTCTGTGCAGGCCTGATCACAAGTCGGACTCACTTACCCAGTTATTACCGGCTGCTGCTTCCTTTCTGCTTGTATGTAGAAAATTTACATTTGCACTCATTATTTCTTAGTCAAACACAAATAGAGCTTGAATGCAATTTGATGTTTGCTTAAAATGATTCCCTTATTTTTTTTCTTTGGGGAAATTTTGAAATGTTCAGATTTACGCAATGGGTACCTTGTGGAACGCATGTTGCAACATGAGTCTTACTATGATATTTGCACACATTTGCATACTAATGCCGGGACCTTATGGTTTAAATTCTACCTGAGTCTCACCAGGTGTAGCAGTGGAAATCTGATACACCATTGAGAACCTCATGAGTTCCAGATGATGCAAGTACAGGTGAGCCCCGTTTACTTGCGCAAGTCTGAAACCACAAGTTAATAAGGTTGACCAAAAACTAAAATCAGCTTACCTTGCCGTATTACAACAGTTATGAGCATTTGAATTTGAAGTGTGATTCCTTCCTGGTTGGTGATGATTTCTTCATCCGGAGTAGGTTCAGGATCTTAGTCTTCTTCCTCCGGCTGCTGCACATCAGCGATGAGGGCTTCGTCAGTGCCCACGATTCTTGACGATTCAAACTCTTTAGATCCTTACTGCAGTTTCAGATTGAACCGGAATGGGCGCTTGTATAAATTACAGCAGGAAAGCTCTAAAGAGGAACATCACATCCCACAACTTTGAAGGGTCAGGATTCATCTGTCCTCTTGCTGACCTACAGCAGCTGGAGGAGGAAGAAGAAATAAAAAAAACTAAACAAAAAAAAAACAAAAATGGTCAAATCAAAATTGACTTTTATAGCTCATCTAAATTTTCAGGGTCCACAACTTGACTGCGAGTAATGCCGAATCACGACTTAGCACGAGTTAACAGGGCTCATCTGTAAATGTCACTATGATATTTGCATAAGGAGGACAGCATCATTTTGGCATTCTGGGCTGGATCTTATGAATAATGTAGTAATGAGATGCTCATAACTTGGGTAGATGCTACAACATGGGTAAATGGACTGCATTTAAATACTACTTTTCCATCTGAATCAGACGCTCAAAGGGCTTTACAATGATGCCTCACATTAACCCATTAACACACCGATGTCAGGGTGCTACCAACTAAGGGATTCAAGACCTTGCCCAAGGACCCTTAGTGATTTTTTTCTACTTGGAGGAGTTGAATCGAGGATCATCTGGTCTCAGTCTACCACTTATTTACTAAACCATCACCTCACCCTAATGTTTGCATAAATTTACATACTATAAATCCCAGTCATAGTTTGGGATGAAATGCAAATTATACAACCCTTGTCTAACTTACATATTGAAAAATCTATGTTCATCAAATATATAATGACTACTTTTGTAGGGCTTTCCCATATTCTGGAAAAACCCTCATCATGGAGATCTGGGGCAACGGTTCATCTTTCAGCAGGTCATGATCCTACATAGTAAATTTTGCCAAGTAAAATTTTAGTCTGCTGGATAACATTTGATCCCAGTTCCTAAATAGAGTAAAAAACACTCTACTGTAGAGTGAAATCACTCAACCAGTGTTGCCAACCGAATGCCGCCCCGCCACTGCACATGCGTCATTTCGGATCTGTGTTCACTCAAAGCGATCAAATGGAATAATGTGATTATTAACCATCAGATGACAAGGTAAAACCTCTTAAATCATTCTAAAGTCAGTTTTAAGCAGAAATTAGGCCGTTTTAATCTATGACGCTTTGAAATGACTGACGGTTGGTGAATGCAACAGCGAGCAGCCGTGTAGCTGCGGCACTGTGATTGTTTCCCCCGTCTTACTATGAAATAATGCTGAATTTAGTGTGGAAATGATTGTTGTGCAAATAGTAAATGGACTGCATTTATATAGTGCTTTTCCATCTGCATCAGAAGCTCAAAGCGCTTTACAATAATGCCTCACATTCACTCTGATGTGAGGGTGCTGCCATGCAAGGTGCCCACAACACACCGGGAACAACTAGGGGATTAAGGACCTTGCCCAAGGGCCCTTAATGATTTTCCAGTCAGGCTGGGATTTGAGCCAAGGATCCTCTGGTCTCAAGCCCAACGCTTAACCAGTAGACTATCACCTCCCATGGTAGTGTATATTTAACTCTAGACTGGGACCAAATGTTATCCCAGTAAATTTTACTCAGCAAAATTTCCTGTGTAAGCATACAGCCATGATATCAAAAGAGTGGACAACTCTGTGAATGACCTTGAGTGGCCCAGCCAGAGCCCAGATCTGAATCCTGTTGAACATCTCTGGAGAGATCTGAAAATTGCTGGCACCAACGCTCCTCATCCAACTGATGGAGCTTGAGAGGTGCTGCAAAGAGGAATGGGCAAAACTGCCCAAAGATAGGTGCGCCAAGCTTATGGCATCATATTTAAGAAGACTTGAGGCTGTAATTGCTGCCAAAAGTGCATCAACAAAGTGTTGAGCAAAGGCTGTGTACATGTGATTTTTTTTTTAATAAAGTTGCAAAAATGTCAAAAATCCTTTTTTGTGTTGTCATTATGGGGTATTGTGAGTAGAATTTTGAGGGGAAAAATTAATTTACTCCATTTTGGAATAAATATGTAACATAACAAAATGTGGAAAAGGTTAAGTGCTGTGAATACTTTCCGGATGTGTTGTAAACCATATTATGGTAAGATATTACATGGTGCACAAGAGCAAAGAATATTCTGACAAAGGATTATGTGAAATTTCAGCAAGTTTGCCAGAAGGCATTTGTTCTGTTTGTGTGAGTTTTATTTTGGCTGAAAACCCTTTTCTGCTCTACTCCATCATGAAGCTGTGACGGGTGATGCAACAGATGAAAGTAGCACTATGGACAGTTTCTCCAATCACAGTGACAGAACCCTATAATTCCTTTAGAACTGTCATGGGTATCTTAGTGGCTTCCGTCACAAGTCTCCTTTTTGCATGGTCACTCCATTTTTAAGAACAGCCTACTCGATTTATCATATAGTACCATACGTTTTTTTTTTTTTTAATGATTGATGTAAATGAAGCCCAACACATATTAACTGCCTAGGAAATGTTTCTGTATCCATCCCCTGAGTTGTATAAAGAAAACTGGCTCTAAAAGTGATGAATTGTATAATAATATCTAGATTTTGTCTATTTAAGGGATATGTTTTCCAATTGGCCATAAATCGTAAATGCATTATTTTTTGATAAATCACTTGAATTAAAGCTGAAGGTCTGCACGACAAGCACATATTGATTGTTTCAGTTCAAGCCCATTGTGGTACAACATAGTGCAGCTGTCCAAATACTTGTGGACCTGTCTGTGAGTATCTTTTTTATCTGGCCAACTAAACCTACATTAAAGTTAAGTGTTGCCAAAAACAGCTTCAATGCTCTTTGGCACTGAGGTATTGATTTAAAAAGTCTCTCCCAAAGGCAGTATACAATCCTTCCAAATGACAATCCAACATTTGGTGTTTTTATGTTGGCGGTGGAAGACGCTATCAAACACGTTGGACAAAAATCTGTTACTGGTTCGGTTACTGCCGAGGCCATTGTATAGGATTCACATGATTTTCATACTCATAAACCACTTGGTAACCACGTGTGCCCTTGGATGTGGTCAGTATTCAGGTCTTTCTGCATATACGCACAATACCATTTGGCCAAGTAGCATACAGATATTTACTGTAGTTCTTCTTTGTGTATTCACATTTCATTTTCTTTCTTCTGTTATTTTTTCCCTGTTTCCTAGCAGTTCTTGAACTATCTTCCCATAATCAAGATTTTCATCTCTACTAGTAAACCTGTAATGACCTCAACAAAGGATAAATTGTAAATCAATAAGCACTGACTTTGCAGCATAATTGGACCAGGTCTTTCTCACTTGTATAACAATAACTTCATTACAGAGTGAGTCACCCAAGGTAATGCAAGTGTTATTTTATGAGTTTTTGAGCTTTTGAGCTTGAGACTCCGACGAGGGCGGTCGCATCTCTCCTCTCGTTCTTCTATCTCTGCTCCAACCTCCAAAGTCCCTACTTCACCAGACTGTGAATTCTTCAAACTATATTTGGATTAACCATGGAAGTGATCAGCTTGTCTCTGAATGCTATTGGCATTCGAAGACTTATTTATATTTGGTTTATTGTGGGGGGGCTGGTGCTTATTGGCTTATGTGCTGCCCTGACCTACCGGAGAATTGGCAAGGTGGCTGCTACCAGAACCATGACCCCTCATCTATCAGTCATGATTAATAAGTTGGGCAAGGTGATACAGTCTCAGACTGTGTTAACATTTGACTCAGACGTAAGTTAGATAACATCTCGGAGCAAATGTACGCCTTGTAAAGGAAGATGTCAGATACCAGGGAATACTCATAAATTGGATTTGGTCGGTCAGAGGAGCTGCAAATGTGTTTCTCTCCTCAACCTAAACATGGCAGGCTTATCAGCCTCTGAAGGTCAAAACGCCCCGCTGTTTTCCTCCAGAAGAATTTCTACAGTCTTGGTGAACCATTTGGCTGCCCCTTTTATCTTCTGCCCTTCCTGTCAGTCTGATATTGTCAAGGCAACTCCAGACCTTATGCACACACTGACAGAAACGGATACAAACTCATCTGACTGATACAAACTCATCTCATCTGCACACATAACGCATGCCACCTCTCTTTTTTTGACCTTGTTTGGAGTCTCAGCCATCATAAACTCTCAGGTACAAATATGTTCGCTGGAGTTGGCTCATGAACATGAAAATTTCCCTTTGCTTTCTTTGGAAAGTGCAGTATCCTTGAGGTGCACTTCAAGGGCTCCATCAGCCTCAGAGGCCACAGTGGAAATTTTCGACTGGTCAAACTTCCAGCAGTAAAACGAAGAGCAGAAGCCCAGAGAGCATATTAACTGTTGTTTGCCGTGAGGTCAATATTTTTTAGTTATATTATATAGCCGGTCAGCATCCTTCCAAACATATGGCATGTCCAATGCAGGTGTGATTGTTGCAAGGATGTCACGGAGAATTGTGTTTGGAATAATTCAGCTTTTATCTTTCAACACGCAGCGCTTGATAAGTGTTTGACTGTTTCAAAATGATCCTCAGCTTTTTGACATGTGATAACACCGTAGCCGTAACGTGTCTGACGCCTGACCGACAGATCCCCATCTTTTCTTTTGATGCCCGCATCAGAGTCATGGGGGAAAACAACACACACACAAAACCCGATAAAGCTTAATGACAATATAATGGGAACATTAGAACACCTGAATCACATAATGAAGCAAACTAATAGAGATAATTGAATTTTGTATCACTTGGGGTACAATTCACCTTCAGTGACTTCATTTACAATCTACCCCAAGGCCAAGATATGAGTTTAATGATACGTCTGTCTTCCTCACTTGCTTAATCTGTTTCTTTCCTTCCATCTGGTAGGCTTATCATTCTCTCTCCTTTCTCCTTTCCAGTGTTGCCATTTAAAAAAAGAATCTAATAGATACCATAGACATACAATAGACCTATAATGGCAAATGCCTGGTGTTTGGAAAGTGGTCGATGTTGATTTCTATTTGTTATGAATTTGGATGTAATCTTTTTCACAGTTTCAGCATGTACCGTGCACCCACTCAAGGGATTATTTTAATAGCACTGGACCAATGAATGTGAAGTGTGTAAGAAATATAATCATAGATCTCAGTGTTTGAGTTCGAGTTTTGACATCGTGAAAAATTTGGTTTGCAAAGACATTCTTTTCAGCTTTGAAGAGATGCATCTTGGGCAGAATAAAGGGTTTAGGAGCAGAAAAAAACTTTTACAGGATGGACACAGCCACAAGGGCCACATTTGAATTTTGGCAAATTTGAACTACGTAATTGTACCCCTGGGCAGGATGTCAGTAAAGGCTAAGGAAATCTGACATTTTCCCCCTTAATCAACTAGTTAATCTCTGGTTGGCGTTGCTAGGGCATACTGGAATCTTTCTGTATATCTATGCCAAGTTTGGTGTAAATCAGAGTGAAAAATGCAAAAAATGTACCCAATGGCTTTGACCCTAATGACTGACTTTTTGAAAAATGTGATGTTGCTGAAACCACCTACACATATGTACCAAATGAGTGAAAATCATTATTTTTACTTTTACCCCAGTGACCTTGGCCTTTTCCAAAACAACCCTTTAACTGTAATTCCGGGGTTGATGTTCATCACTGTTTTGCGCCGATATTGTTTTTTACTGTACAATATGTATGTTGTACAGTATATATTATACAAATGAATGTTAATGAGTTCAATGGTACAAATATTTCAGGAGGTGAAAGCTGGAACATACCATTCAACGAGGTGAAGCCTCATTGAATGGTATGTTCCAGCTTTCACCTCCTGAAATATTTGTTCCATTGAAAGAATGTAAAACATTATTATTTGTTTTATATAACAGCTAAAATTGATCCTTGTCATTTGATATTTATTAATTTATAACCACAAAAAGGGACTTACATTTTGCTGTTCCACTGATGCTAAAGTCCAACACAAATTTTAAATAGGAGTCCAAATGGTGACGTGTAGTCCGGCGATGCTGTGCACTGACTTCGTGCTTCCAAACAAACAAACAAAAAGACTTCTTGTTATACACACACGCATACACACA